>NW_009927730.1:0-62956 GCF_000696875.1 Nestor notabilis | reverse complement strand
GCGGGGGGGGTGGGGTGCGGGTGGGGGGGGGGAGAGGAAAGGCTTGTTAGGACCAAGAAATTTCAGTGATTTTAATTTTATTTTTTAGACTTTTTTTTTCCTCCAAAATTTGGGGAGGAGGGGGTGAAGTTTTCAGAACACCTCCTCTTTCTCCTGCTAAATTGAGTGTTCATTGTTTGGTAAGCCAGGGAGAGAAATTCCTTATTGAAAACACTCTTTTAAGCTCCAAAAGTTAAAAAGTTAACATTTGAACTCTGCAATTTTGACATACGGTGAGGATCTACATTCTTCTCTGTCATTGCTGCACTTTCATTTCACACTGATACAGTTTCACCATGACAGCAGTAGTTGAAAACTGAAAGAAGGTGTTTACCACTCAACTGTAATGAAGTCTGGTGAATAAGCTTTGGATGTGTTGATCGACAGTCAAATGTAATAAATAAATATCCCAAGTAGAGCAATTTCCATTTGTTACTTTCTGAGTGATTGATTCATGGGTATTTTCTTGGGCAAAGCTAAATGTGTTCCTGGATTGGAATGCCGCTTAAATGTTTGGGAAGGAGCAGAATCTACATGACAATTCTTTCATTCTTTAGTTTTCTGAAAATCCATAGAAATAAAATTATAAAAACATCTCAGACTGTACTTTTTGTGTATTTAAGGAATCCACTCTAAAATCTGCTGAGCAGAAATCTCCTATTTTTCAGGTTTTTTATTCTTCACTACTTTGGCTATTTGCTAGTCTGAAAGGAAATAATTTCTACTTTTAAGAGGATTTTCCATCACATCTCTATAAATTTTCATAAATGGAAGTTGTAGTAAAATAATTGATATATTGAGGGAATATCGTATTCATAATGAACTATTATTAGATTTCAAATCCACATATAAAATATATCAGAGGATAAAGCTGAAGTGTTTGGGGTTTTTTTCCCTTAAACCCCATAGATTTTAACCTGTAGCTGTGGGGGAAATGGATAATAATTTATTATGGAGATACCATTAACAATTATAGTTTAAATATTTCATCTTTTTATCCATTTTTATATAATTATACACCTTATTGTACACATACTTGTTTATGTAACTGTTAGTGCATGTGTAATTTCACACTTTTTTTCTCAAGTCTCAGTCATTTTCATTTGTTTGTGGTTTATAATTTTATGTTTAAACGTGGAGTACCAAAAAGGTGTTTTGAGCATTTGGGATCAAAGCCAGAACATTCACCAACTCTTTACCCCAATTTCAGTGTCATTGCAGGGTACTTTTAATTTGCATAATTTTCACTTCACAGTTGAATTTGAGCAAGTACTTTTACTAATGCTGAGATCACTACCCTTCCCCTTTCCACCGCCCTGGAAAGCTTGGAACATGTGTTGAAAGTCCCCATTGTATGTTGCAGGATGGTTTCACGCCTTTGGCAGTAGCTTTGCAGCAAGGTCATGACCAGGTGGTTTCACTGCTGCTTGAAAATGATACAAAGGGAAAAGTCCGTCTTCCTGCCCTTCACATCGCTGCTCGCAAGGATGATACGAAGGCAGCAGCTCTGCTCCTGCAGAACGACCACAATGCTGATGTGGAGTCAAAGGTCAGTTGTAAAAACAAAAAAGGTTTGATGCTGTTAAGTGCTGACCACATGTGTTGCATTCGGTGAAGATCTACCTTAGTGTAAAGTGTTTTGCTGCTGAGTTACACATGACTTTCTCCTCTAGTGTGTGATTGAGAATAATATTTCATTTGCTTCCTTTGCCTCTTTCTCCCCTTTTGTTTAATTGGGGTTAATTTCTCCTGTAGAAACTTTGCAGGTGGAAAATAATAAGCAAAATATTATCATAATTATTATCTTGAGAATGAAATTTACTACTGCAGTGGTGCCCTATAGGTATTGTACAATTAAGTAATTTGATTAGTTATTTCTGCAGCTGCTACTTTAAGAACTTTGTTAAACATGTAACAACATTAAAAATACTCAATCATTCAGCTTCCATTCAGTCAAGCTTCCTTTGTGTGCAGATTGTGCTGTCATCTGAGCTGCCATGCCACGTAGCAATCATGAAGCTTTTTGCATCCATATCACCAGTGGTGAACTAACCGTTCATTTTTTCCCCCTCTTTGCTTCCAAATGTGTTAACCTAGATGATGGTGAATAGAACAACAGAGGTATATATAAATATATATATGCATCATCACTCCTCCATGACTTAGTGCTGCTGCATCATTTCTTCCTCCTCCTTTTTGCATCGCCTTTTAAAGGATAGATACCTGCTTTAGATTAAATGAATTAGCATGTGCTAGAGAAGACTGTAGTTTAGATACCAGGGCTTTCTGCAGCTGGAACTAGGGTTTAAAAGTATGAGTAAGCATTCTTGGGAACTAACTGCCATCATAAAAGAGCTATATTATGTAAGATGGAGTTTTCAGGGTTTCTTATGAAGCATATGTTTATCAGATGTGTTAAGAGCTGCAGACAACCCTGTCCTGTTGTGCATCCAGGTCTGATTATAGGCTTCTGCATGACACTTATGTTGATGGTGTCAGCAAATAGAATGATCGAGAGTGATTTTATACCTGCAAAACTCCCAAAGCAAGGCAGTGGCAGCTAGCATGGCTTGCTAACAATTTAGAAATGCATCTAGTTCCCATAAGGTTTCATATTTTGCAGGACTGATGGAATTGCTGCATGTTTTAGCATTTTTTTAAAAGGAAGTGAAACTACTTAAATATGAAAATAAGTTGCTGAAGTAATTTTATCAGTAAGGCATCTTCTAATTAGGGTGGTAACTTGTGGTGTCTGAACATAACCTAGTGTGATTGCCCACAGTGGGAGACTGATCTTTATGGTACCAACCCTTGGAAAAAATATCCATATTAAAAATTAAAGTTGTCTTTGATGTTGTTTTCATTTGCATCTACTTTGAATTTATAAAAAAATGTTAGCAAGTGTCATTAAATTATTTGTATCTGAACTTCTGCAAAGAATCTCTAAGAGATTTGACTTGCAAGACTGATATAATACTGATAACAGCTATATATTTCTAGTTAGAAATTTATTTCTTATAGAAAGATCATTGCTTTAACACTCAAATGTTTTGCTGTTGTTTTTCTGAAATAACTAAGAGTTTTATCCTATTTCTGGTCTTCTAGGATAATTATGTTATTTTTTTCCCTCCTGCATAGCAATATGATTTTATTTAGACTCTTTAAGAATCTATAAATAAACATCAGTGAGTGAAAACTAGTACAGAATTGGAATGGTGACTTGCAACATACTCCTATTACTAGCTTTTGTCAGTGATGTGATACAACTTTTGGAGTAGAAATGAGATATAAAACCCCCAGTATCTATTGGTTTTCTTTTGTTTTTCCAGAGTGGGTTTACTCCTCTCCACATAGCTGCTCATTATGGAAACATCAACGTAGCTACATTACTGTTGAATCGGGGTGCTGCTGTGGACTTCACTGCAAGGGTAAGTGTGAAATCTTAGTTATGTTTAGTTTGCTTAATTATCACTCTGAAACACTTTTTTCCACAAAGGTGTGGAAAGGTACATTGCTTTTGCCAGCAAAGGGACCTGGCCTGACTGCTCTTGTTCTGTTATCATACGGTGCAAGGGGAGTTTCCCTGGGCTGCTGAACTGAACCCGAGCTCTAGTCCTCATCTTGGAAAACTTCTGTTTCTTTTATAGCTCCAGTGTTGCAAAAGCTAGGCTGGGATTCAGAAGATAAATGCTTCCACCTGTAGCTTTAACATATGGCAGGAGTGCTGTCCCTGAGAAATTGTCCTCAATATGCAGTTGTTTCCAATGAACATAAAGTGCAGGTATACTGGTGAATAAAGCAGCTGTGCCTTCTATGCATATACAAGAGTCAGATAATATGTATTAATTTAACGTATCATTGAAAGGAGCTCTGAGAAACTGGAGAGGTAAAACAAAGAAATGAGGTATGGAAATAGAGGGGAGTTGATAATGGAGCTATATGGCAGAAGCCATGGATGAGTGGGAGAACTAACCCTCCTGACCCTGTAAGCTGTGCACAGAAGTCATGATACAGCCCACAGAGGGGCAGGGTAGTTCCTGAGATGTATGAAGAAGGATTCGGAGCCAGGAGGGAAATGTTATGAGCTTTCCTAGTGCCCCCTTGGTTCATTTTGGCCTAGGTGGGGAGCAGCTGATGGGTGGCTTTAGCTGTGTTGTATTATTTGGGAAGTGGGTCTATCCTTCCCAAATCCTTCCAGGAAGGATGAGCCTGGTGCCGGCAGGGCTTCATCTTAAAGCTTGGGACAAAGTTTGACTGTATCTGCTGTCAAGGGTCAGGTCTGTTGGAAGACCATAGAAGAATATTGGAGTGAAGGTGTGTGGTCAGGGTTGGGAGGATGTGGAAACGATTAGTTTGGAAAATGCTGAAGCTAGAACTTCATAATGAAGTTTGAAAAAAAAGAATGGTTTGCTTCTTAGCTTCTTCAGTAATGGCTTGGGCTGTATGAATAAGAAAATGCGTATGGAATTTCTGCTGACACACAGCCAGGTATGGTTGTCAGTACAGGAAGTATGCAACAGAATGTGAAAATGTGTTGAAATTTGTACTAGAAAACAGGTCAAACTTGCCTAAAGAATACACATATTTCTCCTGTTGATTTCTGCAGTAATCTACCAACCAAGAAAGGGGAGGACATGTCTGTAGTAGCTGTTCACTGGGTTATGTGTGTGATATGGTTTTAAAAAAAATAAGCCCCCAAAAGCAAATGTGATTTCAGGTTATTCCAAGGTACCAAACAAAACCCAACCAAAAAAACCACACCAAACTGAACAAAAAAACCCCACCAAAACAAACTGAATCTGTGCAAGTATTTGGCTCACCAAATCTTACCAAAACAAAGCCAGGGAGGAGATGTGGTAGTGGTCCCTAGGAAAACAAAGAGAAAAATGTAAATGGGCAAGAGGCATTCAAACTGAAAGCAAATACTAATGTAAGAGTAAACAGGTATAAAGGGGTCATGAATAAATGTTGTTTAGAATTTTAGGTATTTACTATTAAGTATTCATAATTAATATTATTTAATCAGTAAGTTTAATAATTAATATTAAACATTAGTAATGAGATTCTGAAGCAACCGTTCAATTAAAGTAGAAAAGGAAAAAATTATCCCAATGTGTATTCCAGACAGTGTTTAATTATTAGGGGAATTATGTGGCATGGATAATTCAACAGGTCCTTTTTATTTATTTTCTTATAGGACTTGTCACATTCAGCACTCCCTCCCACAAAAAAAAAAAAACAAAACACAAAACCTCAAAACAACTGAATATTTCTTTTTTTAGATATTGTTTGTAATTAATTAAGGTGAGTTGGTGCAGGGTGTGATAGAGCGGGAACAGACACTTTGAACCAAGACAGACCCAGAATGTTTTCCTTGAACTGTATGTAGAAGCGCAGATGAAAAGTATTGGTACTGGCCACTATTCATTCAACATAACATCATTCAATGATTTATTAACAAAGATAAATCCCCAAAGCTGGAAGACACTGTTATAACTCATGATCCAGTACCTACTAATGCTGGTGAGAAGAGTATTAGCAGATACTGGTTCACACTGATAGTTCAGTATCAAACGTAAGGATCAACTCTCATGTATCCCCCAGAAATTATGTTTTCCAAATCACACTCATCACTAAATGTATTTCATGTTATTGGCAGAGAGGGGTCCTAGGTTAGATCCACATGAAGTTCACAAGCTAAGAATAGATTTGGGGGTTAAAGGTTTCTGGGAAGCTTTTATCTATGCATGCTTTGCTTTCACTAATAACATTGCCCTCTTATTCCCAAATACTTAAACTGACCAAATTAGAAAATTAAGGAATTTTAATTGGTCACAAGCTTTGCTATTCATATTTGATAGACTAATCACAGGAGCAAGGAAGATGAGTGGGGTCTTGGGTCACTCTTTTCCACTCAGAAACAAGATTAGGAATTAGCAATGCTACTACATCAGCAATTAGCAGCATTTAGTACCAGTACCACTAAACATCATCTGCTTATTTTAATCCCTAATAATAAAACAGGTTTCAGCAGCCACCTCTGTTCCGGATTAGGGGCACTGATGGAGAACACACCCAAAGTAATAAGGCCATCCTCCCCTTCTCTTCAAGATATGGAACTTCCAGGTTCTCCCTCCCTGAGAGAAAGGCAGCCTGCTCAGATAGCCAGGGAAGGGCAGATGCAATGGCATCAGCCTGAAAGGGCAGTGGGCTGATGCTGTGCCTCAGAGCGCTGAACAGCTTGTCCATGTTTGTGATAGCTGGGTGGGGGCGTCCAGAGACCACATCTCTACTGTATGGTGGTTGCAAATCTAGATAAAGTAGCAGTGACAGAAGGAATCGTAGCATAAATAAAAGTAATATGGAGTTGAATTTTGTTCTTTAGTGCTTATCAGATGGTGGGTAATGAAAGCACTTCACAGAAAGATGAATTAGATTCTGGCAGAGCAGTGAATTTGTACACAAACAGCATACAAATTTACACTCAACCAGTATAAGTTGAGTGTAAAGTACAGTTATCAACACCAAGTAACAGAGCCCTTGCTTGATTCTTGATTCCCCAAAATGCAAAACAGGTAGACGTACTACCCGTACTACAAGAACAGGTCCTAAAAATGACCTACAGGTACAGCCTCATGGACCACTGCCACCTCATTGCCTCTTGTTGTTTTAATTTCTGCAAACAATATCCAGGATGTGCTGTCTCTCTTGTGGAAGAAGGGTCCTTGTTTGGGTTGTTGACAATCTAAGACAAGCAACAGAGCAAAGATACGGAAGGGCTGTAACCCAACTAAAACATACTATGTGTATGTACTGTAGCTTTCAGAAGTACAAAGAGCAAACTTCAGGATGGGGGTGTCAAATGCACTTTCTGCTTTTGCAAACCATCAACCATTTTTCCTTTGTTCTTGTTAAATACATATGAATCAACACTATTTGTTTATGTCTCAGTTTATGTTTAAACTATTTAGGCAAATATCAGTTCTGAGGAGAGATTTCAACAAGAGCAGAGGATTATGGTAACAAAAGATGCTTGTGTGCAAGGGGCAACATGCAGACCTGTAAGAGGCCAGGATAAATCACAAGATCCCACCATCAATGCAGTGAAGGTGGGGAAGGGTGGTCAAAATGTGAATGGAGGTGTAGAATGAAGACCGAACTCTGGGCTTTAAGGACAATGGCAAGTGTGGTGAAAAGAGGAGCTGGGGAAAAGACGTAAGAAAAAGAAGGGCAGACTTGAGGCAAAGATCTCTTCAGCTGCTGTGTCTTCAGTGCATTTCCAAGAGGTCTGAGAGAAGAAGGAGCTTCCAACAAGGAAGGCAGGGAAAGACATGAGCTTGATGGTGGCTTTTGGTGTTTGGGGAGGAGGTGAGCACTGTTGCTGTAGTGTGAGTAAATGATGACCCCAGAGAGACGCAGTAGCAGCTGCTGCCTTTACCCTCACCAGTACACACCTGCCTGCCTCTCAGCTGTCATATACTCACTTGTTTCCTTCTTTCACTGCACCTAAGGTAAACAGGCATAACTCCAGGAGCTCTTCCAGGTGTTACAGTGCCTGCTAGCCTGTGTACCTGCTGACCTTGGATGCTGGTAGGGTTGGAAATGTACCTGCTTTTGGTTTGTGCTCTTCTAGTCCAGTGACTGATTTCATGTCAGCTCTTCTGCTGAATGTCACTAGTGCTTCTGTATCTGTGCTTTCTTCTCTAGCCTTGCTGCAAGTGCAGGGAAGATGGCATAACATAGAACGTGTCCCGTGGGATGAATAGAGATCATTTCAGTAAATCACCTTGTGGTACCCCTGATTCTACCAGTTTACAGGGAGGAAGTTCCAAAATCTTCATAACCTCCGTCCAAGCGAAGCAAGAACTCCTGTTGGGCTGGATGCTTGCCGTTTTCTGATGAAGGAAAAATACTCATTCCAAAGTGCTTGATTTCTTGGGCTCAAACTTGGCAATAAACTACCACAGTTACTGGCAAGATATGCACTGTAGAAGTAACAGGCATTTTATGTCTATTTATCATCTTTTTTTTCGGTAGTACATTTTCATGTGTGTGCCTGTGCTTTTCTGAGACCCTTCAAAGCTAAAGAAATCCCTTCATTGCATCACCGTATTTCCCTTTTACTTAACTGGGAGGCAATCACATATGGACTAGAGAAGTGGAGGAAGAGAATTAAAGGTAACTGAGGGTGAAGTAAGTCTCCTTTCTTAGCCAAACTGTGACAACTGCATGCAGTCACTACCTGGCTTTTGAAGGATCCCAGCAAATCCAGGTACCATTCTCTTAGCTGGAAATGGCACCTGACATTGGAAAGAAGTGGATAAATCCTAGTTACAAACTGAAAGAAGGCCAAAGACCTTTAAGTCAATCTATTATCAATTTTTTCAACACAAAAGAATAATTGTTATTTTAATAAAAATACCGTTCATTGGCCTTTGAATCAAACCTTATCTGGGGCATTACCTAGAGTTTAAATAAATTTGCTGTCTACTTCCCATCTTCTGTAACTATTAACCTAGTGATTAGTATGGAGAAGTGAAATCTACCAAGTGGGCTCTCCTGTTTGAGGTTTTCAGTTCAAGAGATCTGTTGCTGGCACACAGTCACCATATGTATAGTGAAAACTGCTGTGCTCTCAGCTGCTGCTTCTGGAGTTGGATGCTGTTGCAGGGGCTTCGTGCCATGGGCTTGACTTTCTTTACAAGAATCAGGTCCTCTTCAGTCTAAGGGTGGGTGGGATGCTGGAGAAAAGGACAGGTCACAGAAGGATTTCTTCTTCTTTGTCTCTGCTGATCCCTTCAAATTTGGCCTAGACTGCCTTTGCACTTTAATATTTAGTACTTGGAAAGGTGTATCCACACACATGCTAAAGCAAGTAACAGTCATTGCAAGGAATGAGAAAACAGTTTCCTTAGCTGTCTGATTATACCTATGGTAGCCTGTGCAAGAAAGCCTTTTTTGCTATAAATCAGGCCCCCACAGATTGCCCGCCCTTTCCCATTCAAACCTCGCTTGGATATCCCTGAGTAGTGCACAGGGAGGGCAGGCAGTTTTATCTGCTGTAATTCCCAGCCAGCTGCGGTGGAGATGTGTGTCCAGACTGCCCTGTGTTAATTCAGGAAAAGGAATGTGCAAATCACTGTTTCTCCAAGGCTGCTATGAAGACCAGGAAGGTGAGAAAGGTGTTTTGAATAAGCTGTATTTTCTGTGAATTATAGTTAGGAAAAAGCTATTTTGGGAGGAGGTTCACAGGGTCTTCAGATACCATTCTTCTGTCTGAGATTATCTTCCAGTGGAAAGATTTATCTAGCCCAGGTGAGGAAATGCCTCTAAAGCTCTGTCTGTCTCTGAGGAGAAAGGTGGTTAGAAAGGAAGGAAGAAAGAAATTGTTCTCTGCAGGTTCCAGAGCAACAGCTGAAAGAAACCTCTGTGACCCCCACGTCCACTTTGTACTTCAGGAAGTCAGAAGTTTCAGGTAGCAAGGGAATCCTCTACATGAAGATGACCTCTGCCTGTATCTTTCTTGCCAAAGCAAACAGTAGGTAGTCACTGTGCCATAAAACTTCATCCAACCCTATGAACAGCCTTCCTGATACACAGCACTCCTTATTCTAGAGGAGCTCTCAGTTCCACTGGGAGTGGGCTTTGCTTGCAGAAAGTTTGCTTACTGGAAGATTGAAAAGGGTTTTGTAATTTTGAGAGGGTGGTGCGAGGACAACATGCATTAATAATGGCCCTGAGGTGGAAGACAGAACACCATTAGCCCATCAAAACCAGCAGGCAATATGTAAGTGACAGTAACATAAAAGAAAAAGATCTTTTTATTTCCCTGGTGGTAGTTTGACATAACAGCTCCTTGCTATCCTCTTCCTTCTTTTCTTCCAGGATTTTTTTCATACATCTCAGACCTGAAGAAAGATAAGTATATAAGCACAAAAGAACCAAATTAGCACAATGTAAGACTTAGTAAGTAGAGGAGAAAAAAGCTGAAAAATTATGCACTGTTGTAAGGATTCCTGGAAAGCATCTGATTGTGTATTTATACGTATAATTTTTTTAATTTCTGAACGTCTTGTACAAGTCTTGGTGATCCCAGTAACTGGTATATAAGACTTTGCAGGGGTTCTGCTGTGTTGTAGCTCCAATTCTGAACTGCAAAAAAATACAGGAGAGAATACTGAGTGTTTTCATATACAACATGCTGATGTAGCTGCACTGTTGCGTACGACAGTCTTCATGCACAAAGCGTAATCTTCCCATACCTCCATGAACTGGTAATAGTGGTAATATACATGCAATGTTGTTGATGACAATTCCAGTAAATGACAACCAATAACCAACCTTATGCTCTTTCCTTAAAAACCCCTAATGATAAAGGGATTTTCCAGACTCTATAGGAAATTTCTTCTTTAGCAGTCTGTCTATTTTCAGCTTCTGTTTTATTCACACATACTTTGTCAATATTAAGCTCTTCCCAGAGTCTGCTCTCTCTTGAGAACTGAGAAGGACAATCTTACTAAATTCCAAGTGAATCTGAAAATATAATTTCTGTTAAAAAAAATAATTTGGTTTTGGTTTTTGTTTTGTTTTGGCTTGATTTTTAACCAAATAAGGGTGATTTATTTCTGATTAAAACTACAATCCACCAAGTGGTTGGGAGGAGAGCTTAGAGGTGGAAGTAAGTTCTCTCACTGGTAGAAAGGAGAAATATGAAGTCTCCATAATGCTGACAATGAGTCTTCTCATTGCCAGATCTACATGATCTGCCAGTCATAGAATCACAGAATGGTTTAGGTTGGAAGGGACCTGAAAGATCACCTAGTTCCAACCCTCTGCCATGGACAGGGACACCTTCAACTAGACGAGGTTGCTCAAGGCTGCATTCAACCTGGCCTTGAACAGTTCCAAGGATGGGGCATCTACAATTTCTCTGGGGATCCTGTAGCAGTGCTTTACCACCTCATAGTAAAGAATTTCTTCCTAATGTTTAGTTTAAATCTATCTGCTTTCAGTTTAAAGCCATTCCCCTTGTCCTATTCCTACATGCCCTTGTAAAAAGTCCTTCACCAACTTTCTTGTAGTCTCCCTTTAGCTACTGGAAGCTGCTCTAAGGTCTTCACAGAGCCTTCTCTTCTCCAGGCTAAATAACCACAGCTTTCTCAGCCTGTCTTCATAGGAAAGGTGCTCCAGCCCTCTGATCATCTTCCTTCCCCTCCTCTGGACTTGCTCCAACAAGTCCACATCCTTCTTATGTTGAGGACACCAGAACTCCACTCAGTACTCCAGGTGGGGTCTCACGAGAACCCGGTACAAGGGGAGAATCACCTCCTTCAACCTGCTGGTCACGCTCCTTTTAATGCTGCCCAGCATACGGTTGATTTTCTGGGCTGTGAGCGCACACTGAAGCCGGCTCATGTTGAGCTTCTCATCAACCAGCATCTCCAGTCACTTCATCTCAGGGCTGCTCTCAATCCATTCTCCACTCAGCCTGGATTTGTGCTTGGGATTGCCCTGACCCAGGTGCAGGACCTTGCACTTGGCCTTGTTGAACTTTGAAGTTTGCACAAGCCCACCTCTTCAGTCTGCATTTAAACCAATGTCAGTCAGCATTTAAAATAATGCAGCCCATGACTAGGAAAGTTTTACTCTTTTGTTTGTGTGCTATTTTTTAAAGGTACGCTTCAGAGCTCAATATACTGTAAGTGCAAACATACACTTTTCTTCTTATATGCATTGTTATGCTTGTAAACTCAGGCTGTCTGATGGGAGAGAGAAGCGATCCCCTAGGACAGCATAGCATACCAGAAACTTGGGGGAATTCTTATAAATGCATTAAAATAAAACTTATAAGATGTACTGTGTTTGACATCCTAACCGTTTGTGGTGCTAACTTATAACAGTACGGAGTAATTCTGACTACTGTTGTGAACTGTGATTGATAATGCCATGTGTCAAAGGGGAGCTGATCTTATTTCAGATGGGAAAAGTAGGTGGCTTATTGCTTAGAACAAAAAACTCAAAGTTTTTTGAATTTTCTTGTGAAGCTGTAGATAGAGAGCTGCAGCTGAAAAGCTTAGTGTTTCCTCTGATCAAGCACAAGCAAAGCCAATGAATGTAAAAGCAGGTCACTCTTCGCCCATCGTATTTTTGGATGTTGTGAGGCTCCACAGGCAGGCATGGGTCCTGTGTGAGAGGGTGGTGGCTGCAGCAGACAATGAATAGAGATAAAGGGAAAACAGCCATCCACAATGTTGTGAGGAATAGAAAAAAAAACCTGCATGCATCTAATCTGTCACACTTTGAGCTATATGCAGCTTCAGAGTACTTAAAAGTCATATAGCCCAGGAAATCTGCCAAGAGGGAGAGGAAAGCCTACATGCTGTTTCATAATCCTATGACCATTTATTGCATAGGTTTAGGTTGCTAGTCTCGCAAGTTACGTCTCATATTCCCTGTTAACTCTCAAGTTGAATGGCAAGTCAAATCTCATTGTTGAGGGATCTACCTGAGACATTATCCAGCATTTGTTATTTCAACAGTGTGGGCAAGAAGCACTCCAACAGACATTCTAGATCTGAACCACATCTTTTAATGGCAACTTTTTGAAGGCATTTCAGCTTTATTACTGCAGGGAAACATCTTCAAAAGTTTCCTGATTTACTATTCTATCTTAAGAACAAAGGGAGAAATTTATAGAAGATCAAGCAGATAAAAATAGACTGAGAAGACAGCAGATGCTGTTGATTTACTGGAGAATTCAGAAACTTACATTTGGTGGCTATATTGTTCGCTGATACCACAGTTTTAGTGTTAATAACCTACATGCAAGCTGCACATATTATGAAGCTTTTTTTATTTCTAGTGTCTTGTGACATGTACAAACAACTTGATTTTGAATTCCTTGCTTTACATTTTGTCATCAGAAACACTAATGATGAGGTCTGAGATTTATTCACTTCTCAGCTCATATTCTTATTTGTCAGATGAGAGATGGGAAGGGGCCATATGTATAATATGTTTAGGTCAATGTTCTTTAAGACTTGGCACAACACAATATGAACCAAAGACAACTTGCTTGCCCTAAACTTTATTGTACAATTATTCAAGCATTCACATAATGCATCTCTTCATCTCTATAGTCAGAATTCTCAGTCTGTAGAATTATTACTTCATATTGTTTGCTACCAATAAAAGCTCAAATAGCTAAATGGCAAAATTAAGTTCTGAATATAGACCTGCCCCCTTTCTTTTTCCCTTCATTTCCCCACAGTGTTTTCCTAAGCTGTTAGGGCTTAAAAAGGCTAAATCACACTATTTCTTCTTTGTCTCTTTATTCTTTTTATGAACTGTCTGAATAGGTTAGTTAAGTACAGTGAAAACTTCATCCTCCTTCCCAGAGAGTGAGTGTTGCAGTGCTCTTTTCCCAGGAAAGGGGAGCTGAGTTTGGTCACCCATAAGGACAGATATTTCACTGAGCATATAGGGTTTCATTTGCTTGATTTCTGTTGTTCAATTTATTATTTCAGGGTATTTGTGTGTGGTTGTGTTTTCCTAACAAACTGTGTCAAATGTGTGATCATATCCTTTATCCATCTATCTCTTCCTAGTATGAACTTGCTACCTATTTTCAACCAAATTGAACTCAAGGTTTCAAGATCCTAGAGACATTAAATTTATGTTTTTCATAAAGACAGGTGATCAAATAGAGGAAAGATGGATTGCTCCATCTTGCAGAAGTGAGCTCAGTTCTCATTTGGTGCTGGAGAACTTCCCTATATTGCCAGCCAAGGTGCTTGCCCCTCTCAGAAGCTGCGAGAGAACAACACTGTCCTGTTAGTTTCAATACTAACCAGAAATATGAAGGTCATTTGAACAGGACTTCTTTTTAAATACAAAAGTGATCTTTCAATTTTCCCACACACCCCCTGCTGTTGCAAGCAAACAGTGTGACTTAAACCTTACTGCTAAGCGGAAGTCATCTCTTTTGGAGTTGAGGTGTCTGTCTGCCAGCACTTATCCATCTACTCTAACATTAAGTCTTCTTCATTTAAAGCAACAGAAGCTTTGAATGATTGGGCTGGTAAACAATTAGATCCAAAGTGCACATTCTTATGCACTTATACCCTCCTCCGTGCTGTACTGGATTGATTTTGCTTAGTGTCAAGATGAATGAAAACCAGACTTCTAATATGTATTTGTTCTACCTTTTGTAATTCTGTCCCTTCTCTTCCATTTCTTTACTGGTGGTTAGAAAAGGCACTTCTTGTCTGTGTACGATACAGTAATTTATTAGTTCTAAATTATTTTGATGTATTAAGAGGACCCTAAAGTCTATTAGACTAAGTAAATCTCTTTGGTGGAAAAAGGTGATCCTCCAGACTAAATTACCTGCAGTACCCGTTACTTGAAGATGTGAAAGTTATTTCCTTTATTGCATTTTCTCAGGAAAGTAAAATTAATCTCTCTCTCTCTCTGACCTCAGTAACATCTTTTCTCCTGAGAATAGAGGAAAAGCAGAAAGTATCTCCTCATAATTGTTTTTCTCCTCTCTTTTTCTGTCCTATTTGTGGCTGATACAGTAATATACTGACCCCATATTATATCCAGTGTCAATTCCCAGTCAAATAGAATTAACTCTTTATTTTAAAACCAACTCACAAATGATAAGTTAAGCGTTCACATAGTTTTATATCCCTGGGAGGATGAAGCTTAGCATACTTTTTGTTTAATGTGCTAAGCATCTTTTTGTTTTACCTCAGGTTTTGAGCAAATGAGAAGCTATCGTGGAATAGTAGTTGCTTTGATGCTCTAATAATCATTAATACTGGAGAAAGAAGCTCTGTCATTTCATCTTGCTAAAATGTATTTTACCTGTGATAATATTAATTAGTACTTTCTAGTAGCTGAGAGCTTCATAGTGAAATTTTGTGTAAATGAAAATGTAGCATACTGGATTAGGTACTCAACATTATTATTAAGCTGTGAGTCAGCTTGTCACATCTGAGGGGGATCTTTTTTCACTGCTGGTTTTCTATCACTCCACTCACCTGCAGTTTTGAGGAAGCATTGTTAACAGTCTGTTGACCAAGTAAGATGCTTGTGCTGCTCTCCAGCTATTCAAGGCTACAGATGCCTTTCTGATGCAGTCAGCCATAGGACACATGCTCACTAAAATTTACCGCTTTCTGCTCAGCCACAGGGAAGCTGGTTTTATGCAGACAGCTGTTTGCCTGTCCCTGAATACACAGAAATATGTTCTTTAGAATTCTATTTGTCTTCATACAGTAGCTGCATGCTCTATTTATATCCTTTTTATTTTTACTTGGCTCCATATGATCAAATATATACAGGATGTGGCCTTCATACACCACAAGATAAAGGATTCATCAGAGCATGAGGAAAACATCCTAACTACATCTTGTTAAAACAGTGTGTTTGTGTGTGCACACGCTGGTTATGTAACTGTCCTCGATGGGCAGCATTGCTGCATGCTGCTGGCCTGCCAGGCACTGCATATACATCTTTACAGTCTCTCTTCAAGTACAATATTACATCAGCTAGAGGAACAAGTTCATTAGACAAAATTAGTAATGTAACTGAAATGAAGGTGATCACAAGGGTTTCAGAGTTTGCTGATGATATTCTGAAATAAATAGCATTGGCATCTTGACACTTTTGAATTAGACCTACAGACGTAATGGTTTTGTTTCTTTTCCATGGCTCCTACAAAGCAAATGAAATTGTGAGGTATGAATCCTTATTGTAACATGCTCAGAAACAACCATAGCTGAATTAAACTGCTAGGGTTTAGTCAGTAAAACTGCATAAATTTAACCCTTACACAAAAGCTGAGAACTGGGGCACAGTCATGTCTTATAATTCCAACGACAACTTGATTGTTTGTCTTCATAATATGTATGTCAAGGTATCAGGCCAGGAATTCACATGTGTGTATGGATTAACACCACTTCCCTTTGCTTTCGTGCTCCCAGGGAAACAAAACTGTGTTATGCATTAGCAAATTGGGCGTAATTTATTCTGTAAGCAAACTGATCATGGAGTTCATGAAAGAAAGATATATGGATATTTACTTTCATGTTTTTTTCTTCCACAGAATGATATCACACCTTTGCATGTTGCATCGAAGAGGGGAAATGCAAACATGGTCAAACTCCTACTTGATCGAGGAGCTAAAATTGATGCCAAAACAAGGGTAAGCTTAAGTGTGAATGCTGTGAGTGACTGCGTGGAATTCTTGCCTCTGACCTGTTAGTTGCTGTACAGCTTAAATCATTCGTCTTCCTGGCAAGCTACCATAGCTGCACCGCATTTCTTTTTTTATAAAATGGTTGCAGTAGGATGCTAAGAACTTACATCTCTCAAAGCAGTGTATGAAACACCATGTATGGCAAAGCTCAGAACCAACAATTTTCCATGTTCTCTGCAGAACATTTCATTAGGAGCTACTTCAAGCTACTTGAGGATAGAAGTCAATGTACAGGAAAATAATAAAAGACAAGAATTCAATTCAGATATTTCAGAATTTGAATGCTAAAAACGTAACTTTGAACTGCACTGTTCAAAGTTTACCTTTTGTTATCCACAGGGCAGTTCCACAGAGCACAATGTTGCTGATGAGTTTCATGCAGCTCAGCCTCTTTCTAACTGGGTGCTCAGCTGCTGGCTCAGATTTGTCAATAAATGTGCCTGGTGTACTGACAGTTTCTATCAGATTGAGAGCTAACTCTATTCACTGAGTGACTTAGAAGCTCGATCTATGTGGTTATTTCTAATTGCAGTACCTAAAACCCAATCAAACCAGTTTATGGGTATTTTATTTGCTTACACAGTGGCAAAAAGAGAAGGAAAAGGTTCAAATATTTGGAAGTAAAGATAGAACTAGTGACACTGTGGACTGTCATGAGTCTTTGCAACAGGCTTCTGCACATATGAGGTAACCTTCAGGAGCTGTACCTAGAGCTTTTTTGACAATTATAGTTTTCGTGAATTAGCTTATCACCTAACCATCTTCCATTTTTTAGACTTCCACCAGAATCATTCTAAACAACTCAAAGGAATAACCTAAGAATGTATTTTTTTCTACAGCTATTACTGTATCCACAGGTTTCTGTTTGCTTTTCCACTGTTTCAGCAGTATCTGAGATTTCCAGCAGTGCTTGCTTGTTAGGCATAGTTGTATTTTGTTATTTCTGTGGCAAACTCAGAAACTGGGTCAATTTATTTTGTCATCTCTTCATTCTTTCCACATATTTTTCTTTAGTTGTTCTTCTGTTTTACCTTTAGAAGTCACTCATAATTTCTCTGTAAAATATTTCTCATTTCTCTAATTGGGGAACATGGAAGAGATGACTTTTCATGGATAACGTGAACAGTGGTGATGATTTCTGGGCTAAAATACCAGTCTTCTATGTGCTACATGGGGTCTGCCAGGCTGAGGGGCATGGGCCTACCATGTAGTGGGGATGGACTCATTTCGGTGGCATGGCAGATGTGCATTTGGCCAGAGCGGGGAGAAAAGGACGTGGCAAGGGATTCTGCAAGTATTTATATGGCCCACTGCAGCCAAAACATTGGGAACCAGTACTTTAAATAGTTGGACTCCAGCTTGTTCCTTTCTTTTAGTCACAAAAATCTGTGATCTGCTTAATTTTCTATACCACATTGCTCATGGGTCAGACATTAGGATAATATATATAACTAAAAATATAGGCTGGGACAGAAACAGGACCCAGGAAGAGGGCAGAAGCATTAACAGCTCCTAAGTCTGTCAGAGCTTCACAGTGAGGTGAAAGGCAATGAATGAGTGCATTTCATGAAGTGGTGGTTTGTTTTTCTGGCCTCCCCCAGAGACTGCCTGTTTCCCTAAACACCCATCCTCTCCATAAATTAGAAGGGATTTGCATAACTTCTGCTTGTGTTGTACATGTGTCACTCATCATTGCACTTCTCTGGCATTACCAGAGACATCATTTTCTGGCAGTTAGTGACTAAGTGGAAGTTTTACTCCTGGCATCACTGACTCATCCTGGCAAGGGTTTACCAGCCTGTGGTCTGGGCAGCGTGTTCCTCTGTCGAGGAGACTCACTGAACTGAGCAGACAGCTGCATGGCTGAGAAAAGGGAAGAGCATCATTGGAGCAGATCAGGGAGGATTTACAAATCAATAGGAGAAGCAGTGGAAGGCTGAAAGTAATGTGGTGCTAGATGAAAAAAGGACATTTTTTCAGGAGCGTCTGCCTAGTTCTCATATTCAATAGCAAAGATTAATTGTTGTGAGCTGTTATAACACATGTTCCTGCTAAATCTCTCTTGTTATTCCTACCCCATGCAATGTTGTTTTCCGGCAGAACAATTGAGGTATGTCAACTTTACAGGCATTTCATTTTTTTAGGCACCATTCTTTTTTTAATGCCCCAGATATGGAGTGGCCTTACAAAAACGCAGGGTTACAAAAGCTTAAGTCATATCCTTTTGCAACATCACCACCAGTACTGAATGTATTGAAAGGGAAAGGGCAGTCAAGGCTACCTTTTCTGATACATGTATCAAGTCATGCTTATCAGCTGGATGCCCAGTCATAGCCCAGCCTTGTGGTGTTCTGTGAGGGGCGGGGGGGTGTGAGTGCTAAGTGCACACACAACTTGACAAACAGGTGGGATTTGCACATGGACATAAGTGAGGCTTCTATTACCAGATTTAAAAATGTGAGAACTCTCTCTTTTCTTTTTCTTTTTAAAGAGGTTTTTAAAGAGATGAGCAGATTTGTTTTGTTTGGTTTGGTTAAAATTGTATTTGTCTTGGACATCATGGTATTACCGCAAATGTTGGTTATGGAAAACAAAATACCTCCATAGAGGTGAATAGCAAGGATTCTATACCCATACGAAAGGACAAAAATTCTTGAAAAGTGCTTCTTTCTTTTGTTCGGAGGCAGAGATTCCTAGGCCTTTATTTCTCCTGTATGAGGTCTGTATTTTACCTTTAAATGAGTATGCAGAAGATACTGGTTTGTGTTGTTGACCAAACACTAACAAGGTAAGGATTTGCTATTCTGACTTCTAGATGTGACATTTTTAGCTATTCAGCTCTCATTTTGTGCTCTTCTCTTTCAATCCATTCTCTATATGGGGTACTGGAAATATGCTCCATGTATATATCTATTTTTATTTTTCACAAACATTCTCATTTTATAGATAAATTCATCAAGCCTTTCCTGAGTATCAAATAAGTTAGACTTATTATTTCTTTTCCTTAGTCATTTCCAAGAGCATTTGCGTTTGCTGCTGGCAGATGGTCTTGGAGACTGCAGTGCTGAACTACTGCACAAAAGGTTAATGTGATGGGCTAAGTTCTTATCCTGTTTAAATCACTGTAAAAGTCATCCATGGGCTCCCAGTTTCTCTCTGTTCATTAGGACTAGGATTTGATGAGCACCACAAATATCACTGCACATCTGCAAACTGTAGCTAGGAGTTGAGATAATGTGTAAGCATATGAGGCTATTTCCAGAAATGATTTTACAACTATCTGAGACCCAGCCATGTGCTTTTTGGGTTGGTTTTGGTTTTGTTTTGTTTTGTTTTTTCTTTTAGCTCATGTTTATGTTGATTTGTTTATTTTAACCAGCTGTTTATCTGTCCTTTTTGTGTGTGAAATGTCTAGCAACTGGTACCTGGGGCTTTGTACCAAATTCTTAAGGGCACTCCTCAAAAACTGTGTGCTGCTTTTGTCCATACGTGGCAGCTTTTATTGTTCATGGTTTTAACTAACATTCTAAGACCTATTAATGTCTCATGTAACATGTTTACTGAATGCTGCCCTGATTATGTTTTCTCTATCTTCCAGAAAAGGCTTTTAAAAAAAGAGAGTTAGAGGTTTATTAAATTAGCTTGATTTGCTTTGGCTGTCTAATACTGTATATGCCAAAGTGAATTTGTGTTTGAAGCAGGCAGCAAGCAAATTTTAACCTGGATTAACAGTGTTTATAATCTTCATTCTTTTGATTTTGCAGCTAATATACAGGCCAACACTCATATCTACATGAAAACATATGGGATGTGCTTTTTAAAGGCACATCAGATCATACATAAGCTGCTCCAGAAAAGCCACATATATTAAGATATAAAATAACTGCAAGAATGATGCTGACTTGGCACTCTCCCTACACATGCAAAAAGCACTTAGAGCAAACATCATTTGTCACCCTATTGTATGGAAGGGGCGGTTTGCAGTAGTGGCAATGAAGTGAAGAATTCAGTAGACTTAGAGCATGGAGGGACCATGAGATACAGAGCCCTGCTAGGCTGAAGCACATGCACAGACACTCACTAAGCAGCGACAGGGATACTGAACCCTGGAGGCAGCAGTAATTGCTCCCTTGGGGAAGCACACCTTCTACCTCTGGCTCAGGGGATTGGAGTGCCTGTTGCCAAGGCCATTTGGCTCAGTCTGGCAAGCCCTTGCTGAATATTTGCATCACAGTAAAGTTTTTACTGAGTGTTGTTCTTAATTTCATTGCTTATAGACTAGTTTAGAAGCTGATGCTTGCTGATATGAGGATACCATGGATTTGGGGTATAGCCCAGAGGATCCCACTATGTGAGGGAAATCCTAGGTGAGCACTGACAGGGAAGGGGTAGTTGGGGAGCATGGGAAGGCTGATCTGTGCTTATACATGCTGCTCAGGGGTCCCTTAGAGCCACATGTGGTGGCAGGGAAACACACTGCAGCAGGGATGCTCAGCTGTCTGCACCATCATCTGCTAACCTCAAGCCAGTTTTGACCCCAGGAACAAGATCAGGAAGCTACACAGGTATCCAAGTCTCAACAGGGGCCAGTAACAGTGCTTAGATCTCATTTATTGGAGGGGTGTGGTATGTGTTTGAAATAAAAGCTAAAGAAAGAGTAGCATCCCCCAAGATGAGTGTGCAATACTTACTGAAGCTTGCGCCTAAGCAGAACTCCTCTTATTGTCCTCCTGGCTTTGCTAGAGCTGCTTTCAGGCTCTCTGGAGGGATAGATAATACAGATATAATTTATCATGTCAGTGCATACTTATAGAGTCCTTAATCTGCAGATTATTGTCATATCATTTGTAATGTTTTTTCTGAGCCATTGCAGGCTATCATATTAAAGCAAGTTTGCTGCCTAATACACGTACCATGTTTTATGCTTCACATGGTATGGTCCATATGAACAGTAAATAAGCAACTAGAAAGTCTCCTGACAAAATCAGTGAAGCTGTTCTGAGTTCAGAGCAGTCTCTTTTAATCTCAGATTCTCTTTTTTAAAGCAAAATCTCTCTATGATC
This sequence comes from Nestor notabilis, assembly GCF_000696875.1. Classification (NCBI taxonomy): domain Eukaryota; kingdom Metazoa; phylum Chordata; class Aves; order Psittaciformes; family Psittacidae; genus Nestor; species Nestor notabilis. The sequence goes on along the minus strand of NW_009927730.1, from coordinate 41,587 downwards.
TGTTCTTTGGGTTGCCTCTGCACATTCCTTTACACGCTTTAAGTGTCATATAGCAATTAACCAAGTCAGGTGAATAGACAGTGTCTTTTCAGAATACAAAAAAGAAAGATCTCTGCAGCTAAATGAGCTGTGTTCAAGTGTATTTTGCTCTTTACAGTGGGTGTCCTGACATCATCTTAACAATAGCTATAGATAGGCTGTCCCAACAAGCACCTACATTGCATTGTAATGTTGTGTCATGCCATGTGATATATCTGGTGGTAGTGACTGCAGTGTGGACTAGAATGAGCTCTAGCTGGCCAAGCACGACTGCCTGCTGCCTCCTCCGCTCCAGGAACCTTGTCAGGCATAGGCATGAGCTGGGGGTTGGGGGGTAGGCACCATGAGACAGGTGGGGCATTGTGCTCTGGGGAGCGCTAAAGTAATTTTTAAGGAACTAATTTAGTTTGTGAAGATGATCAAATGTGTCTAATCCTCTGTGAGCTTGGTATGTACTGCCCTTGGTATGTTGGTGAAATGAGTTGCAAGGGCATAAAATCTGGAGAATGTTCCTTAACTTACTGTTGTGTGCATGATCATCTTGAGTGTCTTTCTTTGATGTTCCTGGAGAATTACAGGAAGTAAAAAGAATGAACAACCTAATGTTCACGATCTTCATCTCCTGCCTACAGTTGTCTAGTTACCTAGCCTTGCTAGGTTTTATTTTCTTTCCTGTACCTGGGGAGGGGTGTGTGTGCGTGTTCTGCGCAGTACTTGCTATGCCCTTGCCTGTGGAAACTACTGTATGGGAAATATGCATAGCCTTTTTTAAACACTTGTGAAGCTATGGCAACACCTTTATAACTCAGCTGATAAACATACCACTTAGTATTTCTTCTCTTTCTCTTTACTTACATTTTTAGAGCAATGCATCTTTACTTTGTGTAGTACCATTTTAACAAGATGCCCTTCCCTCATGGGCTGAAATAACAGAAAGAAGCAGAAATGACAATAGCATCAGTTCCAGAGATGCTAGTAAGAACATAGTGAGCTAAACTGTGTTCATCTTGCATAAACAAATGACTCCCTGAGTCCTGATCAAGTTGAGTCTGAACAAAGTCTTTTCTTCATCTGTGTCAAAAACATATGACTTACTTCTTAATTAAGAAGTTCTTCTTAAGTGGAAGAACATGCACAAGAACAATAGAAGTTTTAAATGACACTAGCAGAAAAAGTTAAGCACAGCAATTTCTTGGGTGGCATGGTTTAAGTGAGGTGTCCCTGCCCATGGCAGGGGGTTGGAACTAGATGATCTTAAGGTCCTTTCCAACCCTAACTATTCTGTGATTCTATGATTCTGTCTGCTATCTTTCACAAGCTTATTGGGGCAGGGCAAGAAAGTAGCAGCTGGAGAGAGTAAGTCTCTCTCCTTCTCCTGGTTGCCCTCTACACTTTGCAGGCCTTAAGCTCATGTTCTAGTAAAGTGTAATAGTTCAGCAATTTTCAAGAAAGAATATTGTAAATATGAATGAAAAATATGTCTAAGAAGGTATCTTAATAGTACTTGCTATCACACAGAGATGGACAGAATGCATGTGCATGAATTGCCGAGCACAGGATGTGAGAAGGAATTTTAGATAATCCTTTTAATAAAAATGATGTGACGTACATATTTTTAGACAATACAACAGATGTGTTTTGAACAGTACAACATGTTTTTGTAAGAGTGCCGGAAGGCACTGCGAAAAGGCCCCTTCCTTTATGACTTGTATTTGGAAAACTAATAAGTATTTATCTTTCTTCTTTATTAGTTTCAACCTTTCTTATAAAAGCTCCTCTTTTGACATACTTAGTGAAAATGCACTGTTTTTCCTGTGTGACACTATCTCCTGCATATTTGTTTTGCTTGTACCACATCAAATGTTTGCTCTTACTGATTTTGAAAACATTAATTTTTCTTCATTATTTTTCTTGAAACTGTGATATCACTATTACTAACAATTACTATGTTGTACGGCATTGAAAAACTCCCTGTGACTTTACTCACAGTTACTCAAGGCATATGTGCTACCTTTCATTGTAGCATTCATGTACAATAGGTTACTTGAGCATTGTAAACAGGGTACAGGTCAAAGAATAATCAAATCAGTTTGGAATAACTCTGTTAATGATAAAAAGAGTCTTCCTCTTATTTAGAAGAATGTATTTCTAATGCGATGGTAACTATTACTAAGCAAATTCTTATGAAAGTGATATCAACAGTATGCCTTGACTCTAGACCAGTCATTCAGCTGGAATTCACACAAGTGCAGTCCACAAGACAAGAGACAGAGTTAATCCAACACACTTTTATCACCTGGGGTTATGGTTTTCTCATCTAATATACACCTGTCAAAATTAGTGTAATAAAAAAAAGTCTAAGTAGGAAACGTCGTTTTTCCTCTCAGACTGAAGGACTTTCCCTTGACTTTGATGCATACTGGCAAAAGAAAGACTCAGTTTTCTCAAAAGCGTGCAGGCGAAAAGTACCTGAAGTGCAATCTCATCTTTTTCTTCTATGTGCATTTACGACTTTACTGCATGTACAGTGAGGGCCAGAAAGTAGCCCACTGCATGAGCACCAATTTGATAGGACTATTTTACATGTTTAGAAAATCAGAGTCAAAATGTACTCTGTTCATTTGACTAAACAGGTTCAGCTGTCCAGTTGTGTAAGAGTAGCATCCTGTAAGAATTAATTAGTTCTTTAGGATATCATAGGACTTAAAAAAAACATGCACAAGATTTTACTGCTGTCTCTGAAACTAACTGATTATAATACTTGTGTCCCGCAGGATGGGTTGACCCCCCTCCATTGTGGTGCAAGAAGTGGTCATGAACAAGTTGTGGAAATGCTGCTGGATCGTGGTGCCCCTATTCTTTCCAAAACCAAGGTAACTGGTTTTTTTTTTTTCTGCTGGGATAATCCTTGTATTTTTATTTTTTTTTTAAATGTAATTCTGCATGTCTCCTATATTTAAGGATTTGACAATAACTTTGCTATTTTATAGCTATTTAAAGTAACTGTGTGGGAGATCTCCAAAGTGAATGCCGTATGTAGCGCACGTCTGCATATGTAAAATGTGTTAAATCGAGATACAGAAAAAAAGGTTTCTGTGCCAACCAAAAAGGCATGTATGGTAACCTTTCCCCTCAGAATTTCAGTAGTTGAAAATCTCTCTTATCGGTCGTGGAATAAATACATGGTGATTACAATATATCTTCAGCTTGCACCAAATTACCCTAAGGCTAGAGCAGAGACAAGAGATAAAAATAGAGTGATGTCTCTTTGCAGAGACAGCTCATATTTCCTTAGGACTTAGCCTGATTACCAGTTTCTCCAGTTTCTATCTCCCCACAGTTTATCACACAAAACTCTTCATGGAATTTCAAATCACCTCTGCCAGCATGTGCAGATTGCTTTAGACCTAAGGGTTGGCATTGAAGCATGTACTTGCCAGAGCTCTTCTGGTGGTGGTCTCTGCTGTGCTTTTATTGCTGATTTTAAATTTCAGTGCAGCAGCCTTCTGTGTAGCACCTTTACAATCCATGACTCTCCTATTCAGGGCTGACATTTGGGTTGTGCGATTTGTTGAGGTTCTTTCCCAAGATAACCTTCCACTACATGTTTTCTCTCAGTCTGTAAGCAACATATTTCCAACAACTTCTCTTGTTTCCTTATATTATTTCTTTTCTCTCTTCTGTCATCCTGTTCTATTCTGTCTCAGCACCTTTCTATATTCTGCTGTTCTCCTCCTTCTTCTTTGGATTTTTTTCCCCCTTTACTGGAGTATATTTAGCATTTGTTTGGGGAGGTTGGCACCAGCTTTCCTCTGCTCAGTGAGTCACTGGCAAGTGCTGTCATGGGTAATCTGACAGACAGGATCCACTCATCATCTGCATGTGGAGTATCCATGGACTCCCACAGCCCTGACTTGCAAACTTCACAAGCAGGGGGAGACAGCAAGGGGCCGTCTAGGAGCCTCTTGGGCACATCTCCACAGCACTGCCACTCTTAGAGCCTAGAGGTCATACTCCAGGGACTCAGGCTCTTCCGTACTCTCTGGTAGCTCAATTAATTACTTAAAGAAAAAGCAAACAAACCATAAGCCCTATTGCTTTGGTTTCCGCCATCATAAATGAGAACGTCTCCTAAGGAACTACATTTCTTTTTAGTATGGATTTTGTATTGTCAGGTGCTATCCCTAAATTTAACCTTCTCTTCAAGTGCTGTAGGTTTTTAATTTGTTCATCTTCCTGAGAAGATTCACACAGCCTGGCTCAGAGTCCACTAGCCAAAATCAGGCAGATGAGAACATGGGATAGTTGGCTGGAAATAGCCCAGGGCTGAAAGATGCACTTTGGATGTTCATCAGCAGAGGTTTATGTAAGCACCTTCAGCAAAACAGGAGCCTCTCTAAAAGAAGGAAAGTAATGTTATGTGTTAAAAAGTGAACAGAAAAAAGTTGAGAGCTTCCTGAGTTTCCTTCTGGTGTGTTAATTCTACTGTTTTCAGAAAGTAAGCTAAGAAGTAGCAATACCTCTGAATGATATAAATGAATCCATTCATTTGGCACTAAACTATGGTACTGTCCTCTGCAAAAATAAATGTCTCCGTTCTCTTCAAATTAAATCATACATTATTGGAAATAGGGCACATCTTTGAAAGAATTCAAACTCTAGTCCTGAGTGTGCCAGTGATTTTCTGTATGAGAAATGACATCTCTGTGTATCAGTGTCCATCTTTTTTTAATTACTGCTTTTTCCAGCTTGTTTAGCTCTTTCCATTTGTGGTTTTTTTTTTCCTTCCTTCCCAGAGTTAATGACACTTTCCCGGATTAAAGTCCTTTGACACAGCTACAAAATAAACTGTGTATCACTGATAATGTTGTTTACCCAGTCAGGCATTTAATACTCTATTTCATCTCCATGGTCGTCTTCTGTGTTTTTCGTTTGTTGGGGGGGGTTGTGTGTTTTGTTTTGGTCGGGTTTTTCAAGGTACCATGTGACTGTCAACGTCTTTGATTGACCTTGAACTTCTTCAACTTTTACTATTTTCTTGGCAATCTTCATGGAAACAGTAAGGTAACAGTGACTCCATTCTGAAGTACCAAATCACTTCTTACAGTCACTGGTAAATTATCTCTCACAACAAGGATATGGGACAGGAGAACATTGTTATATGTAATATTTTTATGTTAAAAATGAGAAGGCATTGGAATATTAACTGCAGAGTATCTTCTACTGCAACAGAATTAAGAGCAAGCCTGATTTAGGTCATAGCAAAAGTCAATATTCCAATGATACTTTATCTTCATGAACTTTTTCAGCATCCAGTCTCGTCTCTTGCTCTTTTGTGTAAAGTCTGGCTAGTTGCTGGACTTTTCTCATCTGTGGCAGGTTTTTGTCAAGCATCTTGCTGATTTTCCCAAATTGACATGTGGCTGCTCTGCTTCTTCCCTTCTTTTCACTTGCCAGCCTCTTTCGTGCCACTTTCTCCTAGAAGGGACTCCTATATCATCTTCCCAATTTCTTACTCCATTAATAAGTGTGTTTTTATTGGCCCTTGTGAAATATGACACTTTTCACTTGAAGGATCTTTCTTATAAAAATCAAACAGAATAGTATATGTTTACTATCACCTAAAAACCATCATCAGTTATGAACTTATCAGGAGGGCTTGGTGACTGAGAGAAATTAATCTTTTTCTATTCCACTGTTTAACTGCACTAGAAGACAGTGAAAACATTTAAAATGTTGTTGCTAGTATCAAGCTTCCATGCAGATAATTGCTGTAGTAGCCTTTGGGAATGGGAGAGAGGCTTAGCCAAGGCAACATAAATCACAAGTGAGATGCCCATGAGATGATCTTGAAAGATATAACAGTATCGAAGAATGTCTGCTTCTCAGTACTGAATGTAAATTGCTTTCAAATTCTGACAGTATTAGCCTGTTTGCTCTCAACATCCTTCTTCCTTGTCTCTTTAAAAAATTATTTCACTGTGTATATCCACCTTTATTTTGAATGTTTGTCATTACTGTTATGATATGGGTATGGGAAAGGAGAAAAAAGAAATCATCTGTTTCAGAAAGCCCGAGATCTCAGCTGGTTTTACCTTGCTACTTCGCCTTTGCTCACACGAGGGCACTACATCTGTAAGCAAAAGTTTCACTTTCTTCATGATGGCAAACGCAGTGTACTGTCAGTCATTTATAGATGTTGTATTAATTTTATCTCGTATTTTTACTTTGGAAATGTAACATATGTCGGCAGTTTGTTGATTAACTATTGTAAGCACTGCAGACACAATTCTTAGTACAGGTTTTTTTCCTAAGCATGAATCTCTCTCAGGTTTTCCCGTGATTAAACAGCTTTACCACTGCAACTGATGGGTCACATTGCAGTGGTCTCACTCAGGTATTTTTATCCCAGTTGCACTCGAAATTTTTGCTGCTGTACTGATGTTGGCTGGGAAGAATAGTCTCCACAGGTGTGTAATGCAGTAAGGCATGTGCACAACCCAAATTCAGGAAAAAACTAGTGGAGGGATGGGGGAAGGTTGGAGTGATTACTGAGCGATGCTCTGACCTACTCTCTCATGCCAGGAATATGCAGTCTACATTAGAGTGGTGAGTTTAATGCAACTTTTAAAAACAGAAAATTTCCTGGCTAGGTTATTAAAAGTCCTAAAGTACTGTTCTTCACATAATTCATCTAAGTTGAGCACTTTATCTGAGCTATGCTGGCTGAAATAAGCTACATTTAGAGCATTGCTGGTATGGTGTGACTGGTTTTTTAACGTTGAGCTGCCTACAAAGTCTAACCAAATAAGTTCCAAATTCCACAGTAAGAACCCTCGTTGTTACACTGAACATGTCAAGTTTATTTTGTGCACTCTCTGGGCTTGTAAAATTCTTCATACAACAAATGCTGTAAAAACAAAGCGAAGGAGTTTCATTTCTCTGAGCATTCTATAACCCATCAATGTTGGGTCTTTTTGTTCGCAGAATGGTTTGTCTCCGTTGCACATGGCAACACAAGGAGATCATCTAAACTGTGTTCAGCTTCTGATTCAGCACAACGTGCCTGTAGATGATGTCACTAATGACTATCTGACTGCGCTGCATGTTGCCGCCCACTGTGGCCACTATAAAGTTGCCAAGGTTCTCTTGGACAAGAAAGCTAATCCTAATGCCAAAGCACTGGTGAGTACACAGCGAGTTACTATTCACAGCTAAACATTCTTCCAAAGTTGCAGGGAGACTTATTTGAGAGTTATTTTCTGCCTGCTGATGGTTAGCGGTGAGGATATGTTGTATTGCTACAGCCCAAGAGAGGCTGCTCAAGGTTCAAAGTGTTAATAATATATCATGCAATCAGAGTAGACCTTTGCTTATGGATGATCAATAGTGATTTATGAATTTCTAGTGTAACTAGAGCTCTTTTTCCTCCTGGTAGCTTGTTATGATTCTGTCTAGATGAAGCAGCTGCAGACTTAACTGCTGTAGGTTTCGGTATGGAGAGAATTCTCATTTTCTAAATGTTTGTGAAGAGAAAATAAACAGTAACTTTTAAAACTCAGAGAATTTTTATTAGCTCTCAAAGATATGAAGCAGTCAGAAGTAGGAATGAGAAACGTAACTATTTGTGGTATTTTGTGTCAATGAAGTAATTTGGCTTTCCACTTTAGAAACAACTTCAGCAACAAAATCTGTTAGTATAATACAAACTGAATGCATTATTGCATTTTGCTCAAAATTATACTTGCAATCCATTGTTTTTAAAATATCTTTTTGATTTGTTCTTCAGTTACAAATTTAGGCTCTGACATTAACTGAGTTGACTATTGGTTTCAGACCCTGACGCTAATAACTTATTCAGTTCTTGAAATATTATGTGAGCCCCTGAAACCCTCACGAGCCAGGTGGGATTGACTTTCTTGAAAACAAGCTCCACAGATTTCCTTCTCTCAGCCCCTCTGTTTTGTGTCAGATCAACCTGTCTTCAGGTGTCTTTGGTCAAGGTATTATGATATATGGGGTTTGTTCACTATAACCAACAAGCAGGGAGGCTTGTAAGCCTGTAATATTTATTTTCACTTTCTGACATAATCAAATCATCATCAGTTTAGCTTGTCAGAGTTGCTGGCAGTGGCCTTTCATTGGTCTTGTAGCGTAGCCACAATTTTCCTTTTTCCCCTAAATCTTTTAGTGCTTCCTTCTATTCTGTCCTGATCCCCACTCAGGATGATTAACTAGAAGGAACCTGAGTGCAGTGGCTGAAGCTCAGGCTCACTCTTCCCTGAAACACATCTGAACTTAACCTGGACATTGTCCACTGCTAAGGAGAGACTTGAGAGCTGCTCACACTTAACTGGAACAGACAATTACACTGACATCACATTACAAAAACATACAATATTCTTTATAATATGGTAGGTAGAAAAGTGCTAATTCTGATCAGATCTGAGGGATTGATTGTCAGCTCTTTTCAGAAATATTCTGTAAATGTTTTTTTTGATGAATATACAGAACAGTGTTAGCGTTCAGTGCACTAATGTTATTGTACGTCCGGTGCATGCTCTGGACAGCTTGTTTTCCTGTTTTATTTGTTTCCTGTTCACACTAAATAAGATGAAATTTTTTTTAAATAAGGGGCAAAATAATTTTAATTATAGTAAACTGGCAGGTAATGAATAAAGAAAAAAAAGTAGTAAGATTAGTTTAGAAAAAGATCCTAATACTAGAGCTTCTAAAGTAAGGTGCTTTTTTTACCAACAGTTCTGAAATGTCAAGAGAAAACCAACCAAAAAGAACCCCCAACCTCCCCAGAAAAACTCCAACAAAAAACCTCAACCAGTCAACTGTGAATATGTTAAACAAAAACAAAGGTTTTGCTAGTCTTAGGTGAACTGAAAATAAATCATTATATATCGGAGTGGGATGTATTATAAGATAATATATCTCATCATTAAAACTGGCTATATGTGAAGACCTTAGATCCAGTACCTAAAGGGGGACTACAAGAAAGTTGGTGGACTTTATACAGGGGCATGTAGAGATAGGGCAAGGTGCTTTAAATTAGAAGAGAGTAGATTTAGATTAGAAATGAGGAAGAAATGTTTCACCCTGAGAGTGGTGAGACACTGGAGCAGGTTATCCCGAGAAACTGTGGCTGCCCCATCCCTGGCAATGTTCAAGGCCAGGTTGGACAGGGCTTTGAGCAACCTGGTCTAGTGGAAGGTGTCCCTGAAATCCCAAAAACGTTTCGATAACAAGTTAGAAAGGTTAATTGGTGATACTGTATAACAAACACATTAAAACCACACAAACAAAACTATGTGTATTTTCAAAACATGAGCACAGTAATACAAAGAATCTAGAATAATTCTGCAATTCAATATTGTTCCACTCATTCCATTACACTAGGAAAACTTATTTTTTTCTACATGTTAAATTAAATTAATTTTTCATCAATAAAATGAAACATATATTTGGTGCTAAATTGAAGATTGACAGGTGAGGCTGTTTTAGATATGCCATCCATACAATAGCAAAAAACCAGTATGGGGTGTAGTGGGAAGAATGTGTTTTAGTTTTGTCTTTGTTTCTCACAATCCTACTCTATTTTAATTGGCAATGATTTTTTTTCTTTCCCCTCCCCCGCCCCCAAATTTAATCTGATTTGGTCATGATGGTAATTGATGAGTGATCTCCCTCTTCTTATTTCAGCCCATGAGCTTCTTGAATTTATTTTCGTCCCCCGTCCTGTTGGGGAAGGACAGTAAGATACAATCATTTAAACTTAATCTAAGTTTTGGAAGAAATTCATGTCAGTTTTATTTTAGCTGACCTGGAGTGCCGTTGTCAGCTCTTTTCAGAAATATTCTGCAAACGTTTTTTTTGATGAATATACAGAACAGCATTAGCGTTCAGTGCACTAATGTTTTTGTACCTCCTGTGCATGCTCTCGACAGCTTGTTTTCCTGTTTTATTTGTTTCCTGTTCACACTAAATAAGGGGGGGTTGGAACTAGATGATCTTTAAGGTACCTTCCAACCAAAACCATTTTATGAATCTATGAAATATGTCTTTTTCTTTTCAGATTCTTTTTTTCTCTCTTTACATTAGAAATTTAGTGAAGTCAAAACAAATCTGTGAGTTGTTTTGTTAAAACAGAGGAATATGTTAAGATGTATTCTATACCCAATTCTGCTTTTTCGTAACATACGCAGGGTCAAAACGCATGTTCTTTCTCATTTACAGAATGGTTTCACACCTCTTCACATAGCCTGCAAGAAGAACAGAATGAAAGTAATGGAACTTCTTCTGAAGCATGGTGCATCAATTCAAGCTGTGACTGAGGTAAGAAGTTGTCTTTTCACATTTGTCTTTGTTTTTCCTACAAAATTGGTTGTGACTATATTGATTCTATTTAAATATTTCTAAAATAACATGTACCAATCAAGTCAACAATTATTTTCAACCAGGTATTACAAAATAATAAAACTGAATAATAACGTCAGTTATCCTAATAGATCATAACACCCAAACAATTTATATGCTTTGGGGAAAAAAAAAGTGAAACTTAACAGATTAAAATATTTAAAATACCTATAATTTCTCCAATTTTTGCCTGTAATTTGATGCCCTGAAATTCACCCTGTTATGGACGTCAAGGTGAAGACTGTGCTTCACTCAAGACCTCTTTTGAAAGGTGGTTTAATTCAGACTTTGTTTTGCTTTTCCATGCAGAAGTTAAATTCACCTACCATCATGGGTTATCACAAATTAGCTAGACAGAAATCAATATGCTATTACTTCAATCAACATGAGATAGTCTACACCCAGTTATTGGCACAATTTAAAGATTCATTACGCACCTATGGAAAATTTGGTTTGTCTGTGTTTACGTATATTCTACTAAGTTAGGAGGAAAGGTCACATGTATGAATGTCTGGCCACTATGGAAGAAGCCAGGTTAGAAAATAAAAAAACAACTCCATTGATCAAACAAGGTACAACTGGGAACAGTTCATCTCCCAGAAATGGAGTTTCATTTGATGCATGGGGTTTTGTTCTAATTATTCAGTAACAAACCATACAGCTCCTTTTTGACTTTCTTGAGAAAGAACATAGACAGCACTATATATGTCACATATATCCAGGCTAGTTTTTAAAACCTAGTTGTAGATGCACTTTTCAGAGTCTAATGTGAAGTCATATTAGCAAAGGAGTGAGAAGTACAAAAAGAACATTAACAGAAGAGATGCAATGCCTATCCTCTGTATTAATCAGTGTGGAAGTAGAAAAATTATATACTCAATTTTATCCCCTTAAATGCAAAGCATTAGTTAGTATTAGTATTTATGATCAAAGATGACACACGTGTGTTTCGTGCAGTCTATTATTTTAAAAGCATTTGCTAAATTATGTGACAGGTAAAAGAAATAACATACTCAGCCACTTATTCTGCCTTCCTGCTTATGTTTGCTGTTCCGTGTGAGGAAGGAACAAAAGCGTGTTTTCCTCATGTCTACCCTCATTGTACTTGTGCACATCTATGAAGACACTGCTTAAATCAGGGGATTTCTGGAGATCCACTGAGCTTTCTCCTTTTCTTGGTAGCAAAACCCCCTTCTGCAACCTCTGGCTGACTGTTGGTACAGCTGTGCAGAAGCAGGAAGAGGCTCGGTGAAGAGGCTTTAGTGTAATTCTATGTGGAGAAATATTAACTATTGATTGGATTTCTAGAGTTAAATCCTTTAGGTCATGCCCTGCTAAATGGCTGCTCCCTTTTTCGCCCTTTCCTTCTTCTTCCTTCTCTCTCTCTCTCCGATTGGTCTTTTATATCTTATATAAGGGCAGTGGTGCAGATTTGTGATGTTGATAGTGTCACAAGTTCCTGAGGGAAGGGGGAATTGTCTTTAGTCCATGTCATCTGTGTCTATACCTCCCTGGCTGGATGCCACAGTTTTGAATTTCCTTTCTCGTGGAGAAACAGTGGGGATGGAGTTCACCACTAAGTTCAGTAGACCTTTTTATTCATCCAAAAGCAACTGGATTTGGTGGGGACAATGGACGCCACATCTTTTTTGCATTCGCTTAACACTCATAGGTGTTTCCAATTCTGTGTGCCCTTTAGTTTAAGCATATGGTTATGTTTTTGAGAAGATAAGATCCTCTCAGAAGAGCAAGCACTTGGTTTTACTTACTTTGGAATAGCTTATTTTCTCACCATGGCATTCTTGTAAAGGAATGTGGAAGTAGGTATTTAAATTTGATTTTGGTTTGGTTTTCAGTCGGGCCTAACTCCAATCCATGTTGCTGCCTTCATGGGACATGTAAATATTGTATCACAGCTAATGCATCATGGAGCATCACCCAACACTACCAATGTGGTGAGTAACACGTTTTCTCTCAGCATGGCAGAACTGTGAATTGATTATAATATTTGGGAGCAGCACTGTTGTGAAGAAGCACCTAAATCTGGTGTTTATCATTCACGTCTGTAATAGTCATAGCTCCTACTGGAATCATGGGAAAGTTCAGCCTGTTGACTCCTGCTTGGGAGATGCTTGACAGGTTGAGGAAACCTCAGAAGAGGCTGATGTTCAGCTGACTCTATTCTCTTTATTTTCTGACGTGAAGAATGTGAACATACTGTAGCTCCTCATATGTGATTTTTGAGACGTGTACTTGACTGTTGAGCACTGCTTTCCCAGGACCCTGGGGGTCTACCATTTAAGGAAAGTTCTGCTGCTATCAACAGATTGCAGCAGATTGTCAGGACATATTGCTTGTGTCCATACAGCCATACAAATGTGCTTTTCTACTGGATGTGCGCTGTGTGCCCTAAGGCTCCTAGGATGTGTAAGAACTGAAGTCATTGTTAGATGGATATTCAAAAGTTGGGAAATAGGAGGAAAGTAGAAACTTGTTGATCCTTTTTAACAGTTTGTGCTCTAAAATCTCCCTTTCACCTTCCATACACAGAAGCATTTAGAAGACAAGCTTCTATTAAGGTCTGCATCTACTAATACTATTAGTTTGTATAAAAATGCAACACCATTTTTAAGTTAGCAGGTGTTTGCTAAAGGCGTACCGATGTCCAAAAATACAAAAAGCGTTTTTTCTCCTGAATTTATTCTGGTTTCCTTGGATTTGTCTTTCATAAAATCAATGAAACCTTAGATTGATGTATGCAGTAATGAATTTTTTCCTCTTGTTCACTCATCTCAGTGCTTGTTAGATACCAGATCATAGTAGGGGCATAGCGCATAGCAGGAGGAAAGCCAAATATACGTGTGTCTGTATATACAAAATTTGAAATAAATTTTTTGTTTGACTAAACTAGGCCCTACTTCAATAGAGGTCCATTTTAACACTGTGAGTAAAATGCTAGTAAACACAAAAAGTGGCCTGTCTCTTTTCAGCAAAAGACTAGTGACAGAGGCACTTTTGTTTTGGGAAGCTGACCCTGAAATAAACTGCTCTGTAGTATACTGCTTAGAGGTCAAATATTGACTTCATCTCCCATCATGCTCACAGACAACTACTGCAAAATATTCTAGTGGAGATTATTCTGAACTGGGTCACCAGTATTTTTGTATTTATGAAACATGTTGGGATTTGTTTTCTTGTAGTGTGTTTTTAATGACATTTTTTTTTTTTGCTGCTGCATGCTAGAGAGGAGAAACGGCGCTGCACATGGCTGCCAGAGCTGGCCAAACAGAGGTCGTTCGATACCTGGTACAAAATGGAGCCCAAGTGGAGGCTAAAGCTAAGGTAAGGTGATGGTCCAGGTATTATAACCCTAGATTATCTATATTTAGCAAAGAAAGGAATGTCATTCATCTTGCATGTGTCTTTCAGCAAGAGAAAGGGAGATGAAGCCAGGGACCTTGGAGTAATGACCACTGATACTTTGTTATGTATTCTTACTGTAGTCATGAGTGATCTGTATGTAAGAAAGAAGACAGGAGATATCACACTGATACCATGCCCCTTTTTTGGGGGGACGGGAGGGAGGGTGTCAGCTTTTGACATAAACAATTGCGTGTTTGAAGAGTTTTGGTTTGGGGTAGGAAGCAAGGAGGGGGAAGAACGCCTCAAATTTGCTTTTATTTCTGCAAAACTCTAAATCCTAGGCTGCTGGTGTCTCCCATCATGATTCTAAAGCATCAGCCTATGTGCATTCAAAAATAGTTATACTGCTAAAGAACACCTCCTAAAGTAAGAAAGCACAGTGAGGGGATGTAACATAGGGCTGGAAAGAAGAAACAGAGACTATAGAAACAATCGCAGCTGGGGATTATAAGGGGGGAGGAAAAAGAAATGGTCAAGGGCCACTAGAGAAACATGTAAAGTTATGGAAATAAAAAAGTTCCAGACAACAGACAAGGAAAGGAGATAACTGGGTGCAATAAATAGCAATCTCATTAGGTAGACTCAGGATTTGGCTTTGTTTTTGGTTTGTTTTTTTTTTTTTTCAAATAGTGATTAAATTAATACAGTTTCAAAGAAATATATTTTTTGTTGTGAATCTCATCTGTGACTTGGCTCACAAATAAAGTTACTGGTAAGATTATCTACTTACAAGGAACTCTGACCAATTATTTATAGCAGTTACACTTCATATCTGAAAGCAGTCTGACAACAGAAGTGAATCATGTGGTCTGTAAATCTCCAAAAACAGGCTTGAAAGTGAACAGCCCACGCTCAGAAACACAATCGTGCAAATCTTTTCTATTTAATTAGTTTGTGCAAACTGCTATTGCCTTTGATCAATTTGTTATCATAAATAACAACTAAATGCAAGTAGTAGATTATACACCAGTGCTAACATCAGCCATTAGAAATTTGTGGGAAATAGGCATAAACTGGAAACATCTAAGAACCATAAAGGGTTTCTACCAGTCAGAAAATTTCCCTGCAGAGAAGCGGCATTCACATCCTGACACTTTGATCCTGAATCCCAAAGGTGTAAAATCACTGTTGTAGGATAGACATGGGCAGAAGTCTCTAACAGAGAACACCCCAGAACTACTCTGCTGCAGGACATAAGGTAGCAGTGCTTAAAAGGTAGGAAGTTCAGCAGAGAAAAGTGGGGTCAGAAAGATATTTGAATAGATTTATGAGGAACAGGGAAAAATACTCAGAACAAGGTCACAAACAACCACAATGTTTTCACTGAAGGAAAATAAATAAACAATGAGACTCACAACAAGGCAACCCCTGTACTTAAAACTATTAGGATTACTGTGTTCTGAATGGCCAGTAAGAAAACAACAGTCAATTTCAGCACCATGCTTTTTCTTCAGTTACATCCACTGTAAAGTTATCTGCAAAATACCAAACAAATTGTTCACCAGTAAAAAAGCACAAAATATGATACTCAATGCAAGTTACTAGGCAATAATATGCTAAGCATCTCAGTATATCCCAACTAACAACAAGGTGTTAAATGTTGCTGGGAATTGTAAATGAGATCTAGATGTAAAGAATAGAGCTATGCATTCTCTGCATTTTAAGAAAGGTCTCAAATTCAACTGGAAACTCTATGCACCTTAGTGGCAAAACAAAGCAAGGCAAATACAGATTATAAAAAAAAACCTGGTCACTTTATTTACTGTTATAGGTTACTTATCTGTCTGGCATATTTTCTGGTGCATCAACAAAGCACAAGGTATCTTTATTATATGACAATAAGAAAGGCAGTGTGCAATATTCACTATTGACCTCAGTAGAATTAATGCTCTGGAATACCTGTCTGGAATATTTTCTGGTACATCAACAAAGCACAAGGTATCTTTATTATATGACAAAGACAGTGTGCAATATTAACTATTGACCTCAGTAGAATTAACGCTCATCTGCAATTTTGGAAAGTGATAGAATCAGAACAAGTATTTTTAGTCAAAATATGAGCCTCAATTTTCTCATGTAGGACTCTGTTGTTCCCTTTGTGTTTAGGATGACCAAACACCACTGCACATTTCTGCTCGACTGGGAAAAGCAGATATAGTACAGCAGCTGCTACAACAAGGAGCATCACCAAATGCAGCTACAACATCTGGCTATACACCCCTGCATCTTTCTGCTCGAGAAGGACATGAAGATGTAGCTTCTGTTCTTTTGGATCATGGTGCATCTTTATCTATCATTACCAAGGTAAGGGAGTTGCAAAAGTGATAGCTTCAGTAGTAAAATATTCCTGCAGCAAGTGCTGCTTGTGAATTAAATGCTACAAGAGTTGAATACACATGAAAATAATGTAAGAATGAGCTAAGTTTTATTAAAAGGGTACATAGCTTCATGATTTTACCTTAGAGTCTGATGTATAGCATATCCCAGTGGTCAGACATGCATTTTCTTGGAATGAAAGAAATGCAGGGCAGAAATTCCTAACAGGAATTGATAAGCTGTTACCCAGCCTTGTCCTTGGGTCTTTGGTGGTGCAAAAAAAGGAACTGACTCTTCCCTTTTTACAGTTGTTTTAATGTAGATAAGGCTTTGCCTTGCAAGGAAGGGCCTTCAGACCTGCCAGGCAGATGGTAATCTGCAGACTCGCTGCCTGTACTCAGGGCTATGTAAGGGGATGGATGAAAACAGCAGTACCCTTGTAGATCAGAGACAAACCTTACCTTGAAAGAGAATGCACAAGGCTGCTATGTAACTGCTTTCTCTTACAGAAAGGATTTACTCCTCTACATGTGGCTGCAAAATATGGGAAAATTGAGGTAGCCAATCTCCTGCTTCAGAAGAATGCATCTCCTGATGCTGCTGGAAAGGTAGGACAGAAAAAGCCACTGCCACTTGCACAGCAAGTACTTAAATGCACGTTATAGTCTAATAATATCCTTCTAGGTACTTACCATGACACTAATATACACAGCTTGGGAAAGGGTTTCATGTAATATTCCAATACCTGTTGAGGCTGTCAAAAGCCAGCAAACTCTTGACAAAAGTGACTTTTATTGTCATTAATGGACAACAAAATTATGTCCTTTTTGTACCCATTCAGGGGAATGGAGACAAACCATCTCCCTACCTTCCTGCCCAGACTATTTACAGTCTTTATCAGAGTATTCAGGCAGCTGGCTCTTCTCCCCCATGTCTCATGACACAGGGAAAAGCCCAGTAGGACCTCAAGCTTTTTAAACTAGGCCAGCTTGGATTTTCACAGATCCAAGGGGCAGTTTACTTATCCACTGCAGTAAAAGAAAAACATTACCGAGGGTATGACCTCAGGGTCAAAATTCCTTACCTGCTCTGTCCTGAGGTCTGCACAGATACGTGCTTCTCTGTTCATCTTCACTAGGAAAAATGAAAAGGGCTTTCACTGCTCAGTAAGATTTTCAAATCTCTGTTTGTTTTTTGATTCTAAAGTTATCAAAGACATTGAGTGTATGAATGAATAACAAATGTGTTTTTTCACCTTATCTCCTCTGATTCTCCAAGCTTTTAAGTTTTCCCTGGAGAGGGTCTGTAACAGCACTTGTTTGTTCTGCATGTGTTTTTAGAGCGGTTTAACACCACTGCATGTAGCTGCACACTACGATAATCAAAAAGTGGCACTCCTACTGTTGGACCAGGGAGCTTCACCTCATGCATCTGCCAAGGTACAAGTACTGGCCACTCTGGGGGAGCAATACTTAAGCTTTTTGTCTCAATCTATTCCCTGTCTACTTGTGTTCTTTCTAGGCTGTATATGCTTGCAATTACAGGGAGCTCAGTGACATTGTTTATTAATGTCTTACAACCACATAAAGCTGCTAGAATAATTCTGCATCTGAATAAAACAGCAGTAAAAAAGCAAACATGGGTGTAGAAATATTTAAAATCTTTAGTTTAAGTAAAGTTCAGTCTAGGCGAATAATGTGTCTTGCTTTCACTTGTCTGGTCTCTTTTGTACCTTCTCCCAGACAGCCAACTGAATATTGTTGCATCTTAACATCTCTGCAGGGCAAGCTTGTAGTTAATGCCTTGCTACAGGGGTGTAGTTCTGTATTATGCCACAGGATGACTTCTGAGGCATGATACGTTTCTCAGTACAATGTACATAATTATTAATGTGCTTCACAATACTTCTACCACAGTGTAAATGCACTGGTGAGAGAATAAAACAAGTAGTCTCAGCCCTGCAAATTACTGTAGGCAAGACAACACATAGTGTAAGATTTCAGGGAGTCTGAAAGAATAAATTGGTAGTTGGACGGCAGCAACAGTAAAACAGGATGGAAGTGTATATGGATTCAGATGGGGTAAATACAGTGTAAATGCCTCATCTGAAACAACCCAGACACATTCCTAAAATCACTACCAAAAAAAAAACCAACAAAAAAAAAATTAGAAAAATGAGAGCTACTGGAAAAGCTAGTATTGTAGATAGACGTGTCCCCTTGATTGCCTTCCTCTCACACATGACTGAATACAGCCATAACACTAGAGGCCTTCTGCATGGCTAAAAAAAGAGGATGGAGCCTGTCGTACGTGGTAGGTCCAGAGTTTATAGTGTGAAGGAAAGGAAAGTTAAATAAACATGGATAGCCAGCAGCAATGGCAGAGTTTAAAATCAATAATGTCAATAGTGGCAATCTGGAGAGCAGTGCCCCAGGAAGGGGAGTGATCTCTGATCTTTCACTACTGCAACACAGCACTCTTGAATGCCACTGTGGGGAAGAAAAGGCCTTCTGAAGGCCTGACTGACCCAGTTTTCACTGAAAGAAACCGTCAGTGGAAGCTGTGCATCCTGTAAGGGCAGGGATTGCAGCAGCCACTGCCCCAGGGCTGTCCAAACCAAGGTGGAAGCACTACAGGCTACGGAATAATATTGCACAAACTCATGTGTCACCTTAGCTTCCCTATCTGTAACAGAACAGTTTTGCAGCTGCCACTTCAGGCCTTCAAGTGCCAGCTGTAACTTTTCCTAAAATGAAGCATTTGTTAGTATTTTGCAGCAAGTGATCCACAGCGCACCGAGTGTCAATACTAAATGAAATTAACGGTAGTGTGTTTGTTGCCTTGGGCACCCACTGTGCAGTCATCTGAAAAATGATGTTGGTAACAGCAGATGATTTCCCATTTCTTTTGTAAATGTGGTCTAATAAATAAATGTGTTACATCGTATCTCATTATTGGCTCCACAGTTAGTTTCATCAGCAGTTGCTTTTTCTGTGACGCTCCTGTCTTTAACACTGATCTTAAGAGTGGCTCGTTAGCCTGGCCTGGCAGCATTTGCCTTGAAGAATGATCAGTGAAAGGGTATGGGAAGTGGTCATGTCACAGTACAGCAGTGTGATACAGTTATTCTGGTGAACCATTCTTCCTTTTAGAGGCCAAAATTAGGCTTCTGCCTAATTTTTATCTGGCATCCACTTTACAATGCTTTTCTTCTGCTCTCCTCCACCCCCTCAAAGCCTCAGTTTTTCTCTATCCCTTTATCTTTAGCCATTTTCCTTTTTCCCCTTTTACTCACTGGTAGCCAGAATAACCCAATATCCTTCCTTCTGAACTTCTCTGTTCCCTTCTGCATCTATGCATAGTGGCAAAGTACTTATGAGGAGAAAATGCAGTCTGAGACTGAGCTGAATTTCAAGTTTTATTTCTCAGCTCTTTTTTTGCCTTCTCTTGGCAACCTGCTGCTTTCCATTCCACTGAAAGCGATGTATGCCTGTTTCTGAGGAAAAGGCTTGAAATCTGCATTTGTCATTTTACAAAATATACATGAGCTTCATTTAAAATACACACAGTTTAGCGTACATGGACAATTCGGCAAGTAGTTTTTAGGATGTAGTAAGTGTCCGTGTGGCAATGGCTGATTTTCATGTCAGTCTTGCGCAGGAAGTCTAACGGGAGGATTGTGTTTGTTTTTCCTGAAGCATTTTATCTTCAAAGTAATAATTCAGTGGTCATATACTTCCCTTATTGGTCATGGCATTGTGTTTCCTGGGTATCATTTTGAAGTATCTTAGTATCTAAGGTCTGAACTGAATCTGAATTTAATTTTGAAGATTACACAAACTTTTCCATGTGGAGTTAGTGCTGTGCATTTCTCACTTCTAGATTGCTATTAAAGCTCTCTTGTAATTATTTGATGCCTCTATGTATTTATTCTTTGGTCCTACCTGCATTGCCTTGCATCTGTTGTGACCTGCCTTCTCGTATAGTCCAGTCCTGCTGTCCCATGAGGCACAGGGAGGAGCCATGCCAGGTGAATGCTTTGTGCCTTTAGATAGGTTTTAGTGGGCTGTGTAATCTGAGATGCACATGGTACTTATGATACCGTATAAAATGGCTTATGCTTACAATCTCATTCCCTCCCTCCCAGACCTTCTTCCTTAGTCACATGGATACATTTGCTATTTGCTTTAAAATGAAGGCTAATACATTTCTGAAAGTCAGAAAGTTATTGGTTAGATGAGCATCCCAATCTGTACCAAAAGCTGGGCTTACCTTAGTCCTTGTTTTGGTATCTTGCATTAATCAGTTGTTTATATTTATATCCATTTATCTATTTTCTGCCAAATCTATCCTTTTTTAGAATAATAAAATGCATTCATTTTTATTTTTAGTAGTGGGCTCACTGGGTACACATCTTAGAATAAACTAATAAGAATGCAAGACTCTAAAGTTATATGCTTTAATTTTCCCTTGTTCTGAATGAAAACAGCCTGTCAGTAAGGTCAGGGTAAATTCTGCAAGAAAGGCTATATTTTATGTACATAATACTTTCATTCACGCTGGGAAATGGGAAAAAACCCAAACAACAACAGCTGTTCTGTGTTATGAACACACATCCTGCTCTTCTGTTTGTCAAAGATTTTATGTACATTTAAGGAAAAGTAGCAAATGTCTTGCGCTCTTCTGAATAGATATTTTTTCCCAAATTTGAAAGGTTCTTTCAGAATGCTCCTATTTGTATCAATACTTTCAAAACCAAATTGCTTAAAGCTCTGATACATTAATTTGTACAAATAGTTATATTGTATTTGACTATGTTTGACAGGATTTTTAGAACTAATGACTTACTTTCATAGTGTTGGGTAGGTACAGGAAAGTGATTTATCACATTGCTCAATGAGTAGCTTGCAACAAAGTGCTTTCTATTGACAGAATGGCTATACGCCACTGCATATAGCTGCCAAGAAAAACCAGATGGACATAGCAACTACACTGCTGGAATATGGTGCTGATGCCAATGCTGTAACCAGACAGGGTATCGCCCCTGTACATCTTGCCTCTCAAGATGGCCACGTGGACATGGTGTCATTGCTTCTTACTAGAAATGCTAATGTAAATCTTGGCAACAAGGTAAGTGTTCCCCTGCTTGGTTCTAAGGCAATAAACAGACATGGTGATGAGAAGGATAGTGGCCTGCAATTAAATCTTGTCCACTGTGATTTGAGACAGTTTGAAAGCCACTGCAGGTATTTGAATACACATCATCATTTCTTCTAGCAAAGAGAGTAGCATGCAGCATGCCACATCACATTGAATGAAATGTATTTCATAGTACCTGGGTTTTGATGATAGCACATGCTTTCTTCGGCATTATGCTAGTCTACCAAAACATGATCAGAGAGAAAATGTCTTCCTCTCCCCAGCAGTTAGTGGGGTTGGCACATGTCATTTATGAGTCTCTAGGTATATGCCTGCGCATGAAACAGTGGTAACAACTAACTGATTTTTTTAATGGAATAATAATAGCAACTTTGTCTGAGATTTTGTTCATTAATATAAGTGATTCTTTCTGCCCAGGGGGTGTTCCTTAGAGCACCCCCTTTCTCCTGGGAGCAGAAAAGGGAAGTTGATAGATTTTAGTTTCTATATGTATGAATTTATAGGCTAGTAAGTCTGCTCTATAGCAATGTTTCTGGCAAATGTGCAGCCTTCATTCTTTAAATGGTCCACTAGACATCAGAGATGCTGTAAAGTGTGGTTACAGCATGGATTTATGTGACTGAAGTAGAAAGGCAAGAGACAAATTTTTCATGGAATATATTTCTTATTCTCAGCAGGTAGAAAAACGCTGTGTCCTCAGAGGCCATGGGTGATGCTGCAAAGGGCTGCTGTGTTTTCCTGTTTCTGACTTTATAGTTTGGTTATTTTGGGGCCCTCCTTCAGGAAGCCTCTCTGGCAGATGTTGATCTTTCTCTCAAGTCTCAATCAAGTCTGTGGGCTTATTCAGTGCAGGATGGACTCTGTATTCCCACAGGGCAACTTGCCATGTACATAATTTGCGTCACATTGGCTATCACAGTTTTGCTGCTGATGCTAATAGAGAGACCATGATTACAGCTGCTTGGCATTTTGGTTCAGTTCCTCCAGAGGTTAATTACCTGCAACATCCTTCAATCTGTTACCATGCAGTTGTAATCTCTAGTTTCTCATTATGCTGATAACACCACTTTTTGAAAATAGTTCCTCCTGTACTCACTGAGGGGTGCCTATTTCCTTCAAGCTCAGCACCTACAATTGAAGCCAGATATTTAAAGCACACTAACTTTGAATTTTGCAATAGGAATAAAAAGAGCATTTGCTTTCTTCAGGATCCACAGAATGGTTGGGAGCTGTATGCTCAGAGCTCCAGGGTGGGCGCTGAGCATTTGTTAAATCTTTTTAGAAGGCTTGGTCCATAATATCCAGGCTCCACCTGCTCTTCTGTCACTGCTGCCAGAGGCAGTAGGAACAGGAGAGAAAAAGAGCTGTGATTTGCAAGTAAAGGATATTCTTTCCCATTCCTAACAACATTGTGTCAGCAGATTCTCTCTTCTACCCTTTTACCTCAAGTCTTTTATGTGACAGAAAGTTGAATAGCTTTCTGAAGTTTCAAGGATTTCAGATCTGAAGTTTCAGATAAGAAAAATAAGCTATCCAAAAAGTAAGTGTGTCAGTACACACCATCTAGCAAGTCTTTATACTTCCTGGGCAGAGACAAATGGACCTGCTCTTACAAAAATGTAGTTTTATCTTTTCTATTTTAGTTTGAAAACAATCAAGTAGAGGACTAAAAGGTAATGATAAATCTGAGGTGAATGCTACTTCTAGAAAACTTGTAGAGGTGTAAACAATAATTCAATGTTTATTTTAAAATAAAAAGTGCATTAGTCAGGAGGTAAAAGCATACTATATGACTTTTTTCTGAAAGTGCTATAATTTGCTATCCCACAGTTAACACTGCATGAAGAAACACTCCTCGTGTAAAGGAAACAATTTCTTACTGGCTTTCAAATTGCATTTTCTTGCAAATCAACCCATGTTATTAGGAAGTACGTTATACAGTGAAAGAGGAATTTATAATTTCTTTAAATTCAGTGGGATGTTTTGAGTCTTACTGATACCTGAATTTGCATATTAGTATTCATGTGCCTCCTCTGAAGATTATTACTTGTTGCTTCTAATTTCCAGAGTGGACTGACGCCACTCCACCTGGCTGCTCAAGAGGATAGGGTCAATGTAGCAGAGGTTCTTGTTAATCAAGGAGCTGCTGTTGATGCACAGACCAAGGTAAGAACTCCACTGCCAACATGTACTATTTCCTTTCAGGGAGGCATCAGCCTATACACTAGGAATAATAATGAATTTCAGAGTGAAGCTGAAATAACAGCAGAGAAGCATCCCCTATAAAAAATATCATAGAATATATTCTGAAAACTGAAGATATGTAGGCTTGAGTGTTTAGGTTATACTCAGTCTTGGAGCAGTAAGCTTATTTCTTGCCAAATATTTAGATCAATATAGATTTAGATTGTATCCTACTATTGTGTTTCACTGAAGGTAATTGTGATTGAACTGTTTTTTTATGTAAGGACACTTTCAGAAAAGCTTGATCTCCGTCTGCAGAGAGTCATATATCTTCTACCGTATGCATGCTCTCATCTGCTTTTGTTATTTTTTAAATGTTGCATGTACTTTCCATTCAGCTGACAGTAGAAACAAAACACAGGAGAACTGTTACTTATAACATCTTTATTTACAGCAAGGGAAACAATGTAAATGCAGCGTAGGCATTCCTGGCTAGAAAGTGGCTAATACTTTTTCCAGTGACTTAAGAGACTTTGTGAAATGAAGTTGTCTCCTCTCTATGAGATGATATTAAATAGCCATCCATAGACACGATCCTGCAAGTAAACCCATTGTTCATCTGTAAAGATTACCCCCTACTCCTACAGCTTGGCTCAGCCTTTATGGCTGGATGCCTCTGAATTTCTAAGCCTCTTTGTTTTGCCAAACATAGTGAGGCGACCTATTTCATCACACGGGTACATTCTAGGGAACTGACATTTTCTGTTGTCCCAAGTTCATACTAGACCATTGTTCTCCTGATGGTAAACATTAACTTATTAGGTTGTCAGTATATATTGCTCTACTCTACCTTCAAAAATAATATTAGAGATGAAACATTTAACTCTTGAGGACAAATTTGAAATTATTTATCACAGTTATCTAATACGAAATACATATATGCAATGACAGTCTGTTTCAAATATACTTATCTGAAAATAGCTCTGCCTAAAGTAAATATTTGGACTTTAAATAAAAGACCTGGTTTTCCAAGGTGTTTCAGGATGGCTTTTGAGACCCCAAGCAATGACACCTTCCACTCTGCACTATTGGTTTTAAGAGTGATGTCATGAGTAAATTCCAAAAGCCCATGTACAAATGGGTTTATGCACACTAATGGTTTATACAGTGCTCCAAATTTAATGATGATGATCTCAGTATTGAGATCATACAATACATTCTTCGTGCATTGTCTCAGGGTCATTCCTTTAGCTGGGTAAGAAATCAGTTGTAGCCAAATACTTGGATTGTAGATGATCAAATCAGCTAAATTAACCAATTCTCACAATTGACCTGCACACTTTTTGCAGGGTAGCAGCTTTCACAGCTGTTACGTGTATGCCACAAGTCACCTGCTGTGCTTGCATTCCATAAACGTGCAGGTGTGTCAGACTGTCCAGCAATATTGTCATTCTATCATCACACTGACATCTCAGAAAGATCTTAATCCATCATCATCTCTGGCTGCAGCTCCACTGATTACAATATGTGGCAGAGGGAAAAGTCACTGTTACGTGATTTTTCTACTGTGTAATTCCATCTGTACCAGCTACTGATTTCAGTGCCCTTATTCTGACATGAAACTGAAATAGCTCTCCTGAAATCCAAGGACCTTTTCCAGTTTTACACTTTTGCAACATATCCTCAGCCAATATTTTACAGATGAATCAGTCTGGGTTCTTATCATTTATTAAATCACCCAGCAGTAGACGAGGTCTGCCCTGTTGCATTCTTTGCATGATTTCCTCAGATGTGTGTGGTTGCTTTTCTGGAGATAGTTCCTACCTGGTTTTGGTTTCTGTAGCAAGACATTGCTCTTTTAACTTGGTCAGAGCTGAATTGCCTCCTAGCCTGTACAACTTGCCTATGAGTGTTTGCCTTTCTCCCACTCTTCTCTGTCCCACAAATAGTAAGTCGTCTAAGGAGACATTTACACTGACAGGTGCAGGCAGTCACATGTTCCCTTTGCCTGCTCTCCAGTGTCCAAATAGGATCCAGTTCTGGACTGGTGGCCTTTTAGTCACATTAGCATGGTGGAAACATCTGAGATACTTTCACAGCTAAGAGGCAGGGCATGTTTGCTGGGTCCCAGGGCCCGCCTGGTGCAGTTGCACAAGATGTGTACTGATCTTTAAGCCTGGCAGAGTGGCAATGTGGTGGAGCACACACATGACTCTAGAGACACACAGAAAAGGGGCTTCAGTTTGTAATTCACAGGTCTCCTCTGGTGGGAGCTAAATTTCTTAATTGCATCTCTGACGGTTGAACTAGTCGGTAGGTAAAACCATGCACAAGGAAAAAAGCAGCCATGTTTGACTGTCTGCAGCATGAATCATGTCATCAGTAATAATCATATAATTTTAAAGAAGCCAGCAGTAAGTCCCATGTTGTTCACCCTCATTCCTCAGTTAAATATGGAACTAGTGAAAGTAAAGAATAGTTTCCCAGTACATATTTGCTTCCATGGGACTGCCCTATAGTTGTCAGGAAGTGGGGCAGGGACTCTTAGGTCAGAGAGAGTCATGGTGTATTTAAGCAGAAGTACTTTGTAGCGTGATAAACCACCTGTCTGGGAAAGTGTGCATTATTAATCCTGTAGATAGGCCTTTGTGGTGAAGAACACGCGCAATGGCTTGTTCGCCTGCTTACCATGCCAGTTTGCCCTCTGCTGTAGAGGACTGTGTGCTCCTTAGGAAAAAAGTGCCTATATGCCTTGCAAGATTCTGTTAGAGTGGAGTGAGCTTCATGCTTATTCTCTGGCTTCTGCAGAGTCCCATCTGCTGGGTTTGTGCAGCAGTGAGCCCTCCAGGCTCCACGTAGTCAGATACATAGAGGTTTTCTGCCAGATACCCACTCACTACTGCCTGTGATAGAAAAAAAGTGCCAAATGAAGTACCATGTATTCAGGATGGAATAGTTTCTAGATAAACTGATGATCATCTTGAGTTCCTAGGGTAAGAGCTGGCAAGCTCCAAACTTCTACAATGGAGGAAAAGTGTAATGCTGTAAGAACTACCATACCCTGACTTCATGTTCTATACAGGTGAAGTTTAGTTGATTGGCTTGTAAAATAGCAGCTCTGTAGTTACAAGCTCTCTTGTTTAGATAGATTAACTGTTCTATGAGAATAAAAGGTCTGCATGCTGTCTCTAAAACCACAGGCCTTGGGGAGCAAGATACAGCAACAGCTGACGGCTTTAAAAGCACTGTTGCTACGCTTGCATGTTTGCATGATACTGTCCAGGATGTCCAGTTCAGATTCATTACTTTGGACATACAGTGGCAGAGATGTGGCCATCTGTGCCTTAAAGGTCAGTAAATCTGTGTAGCTTAGAGTGGCATTATAACGGGGATGTCCCCTGCCAGCAGCATCACCACTAACCTTCTATTTTCTTCTCTTCATGTCACATCCATACACTTTTGTCACCTCAATTATTGTGGTCTAGATGACTATTCATTAGTCTTTTTTGTTGTCATTGTTGCTTCTTCTTTGTTTACATTCTCTCCTTATCACATTTCTCTTTTCCCCAAGTTAGGGCTCATTGGTTATATCACTCCAGCACAGTATCTGTCAATAGAGGGAGAACACTTAGCATCTTAGCAGGTCAATCAACTTCTTGAGTAGGAACCAAAGAGCTATCATATTCCCTTCTCGTACATGTTCTTTAATCATCATTTATATATAACTTACACTCCCTATGAAAATATCTAGAGTTTGCAATTCTGACATATGGGAGTTCTTGCTCCCTCTCAGCTTCTAAGGGCCATATACAAAATTGGTTTTTTTCAGGTGATTAGAGAAGATTGGACAGAAACAAGTTTTGTATCTCAATGCTATTGCATGGAAGAAAAAGATGCAATACTACAGAAAATCTCTTGTACGGGAGATTAGTCTGTATGATTAAGATCAATTCTGGCTCTAAAAATCATGAACATTTTGAAAATTGCTCTCAGACCTGAGCTGTCTGTGGTTCTTTCTTGAGGGAGTTTCCCTCCCAAGCCATTGCAAATTTTTTACTGGACTTTGTTGTAGAAGAAGGCATGAAAGGAAGAATATTTGCTGGATTTGAAGTCCATTTATTGATGGTGTTATGGGATCCTCCTGGTTCTGCTGCATCAATTAACTAAATAGCCTCTAATCCCAGAGCAGCAGGAGTCTGTCTCAGCACTGAAGAGTAAACAACAGTGATTTAGTGTGCCAGAAGTAGTGCTCGAGGGGCCACAATGCTGCTCCTGACGCTTGAAGATGAGATTTTGATATGTGGTTTTAAGCTTAGCCACATTAGACAGAGCTCCAGTTAATAAGCTAGAGAAAAGACCTTATCTTAATATGCAAGAAGCAAATAATAAAATGGTAGAAAAATAGCAACACTAAAATGTACTTCAGGTGGTGCAGCTTCAGAGGTGCTTCAAAACTCTTCACATTTAGAAAGCTTTAAAAACTGAATGTAGTCTTCACAGAAGGCATGTTAGTGTCCTCCTGCAAAGGCAGCAGGTTTTGTCCATTCTGACATTACACTGCTGTTTCTGAATGTAGGTATGTTAAAGAGTTTTCAATACTGAAACTCTGTGTTATACAATGTCATACTTAACACAAGGAATGTTCATCTTATACACAGTATTGGGAGTTAAAAAATCAATCTGAAGCCATGGCTGCAAGCAGGTAATCCTTCTCTGGTGGTCATGTTGAGTGTTTAAAGGTTATACTGGTGCACGTGATGTTGCTTTTGTTGCAGGGCTTTTGTGCTAGGGGTTGGCATGGGTAAATATTGTTTCATGGCTCAGCAGGTCTCCACATGTCATTTTTCAACTATTTATCATATTGGATAGTGTTATTGTAGGATACAGTGTTACCGCAATGGACTGGCAAAGGAAACCTGATGAGAGAAGAGTGCTGGTTCATTCAAGGATGAAGAGCAGGGTTTGGAGCTTTGATCTCAGTGCGGGTCATTTTAATCAGACAGTTACTACAGTGCATTTGGTGTTGGGCTTCTGCTGGGGAAACTGATGGTCTCACAGTCCCTGGTTGATGACTGTCTGGAAAATAAATCCAGTATTAAACTGTCTTTTGTTCCTAAAACTGTAGTGTTGGTGGGAGATAATGGTGGCTGAGAGGTCATGATGTTCTTTTGCAGGTTGAGCTGGGCTTTTTATTTCAGGTTTATTCAGGGAGATTTATTCAGGTCTGCCTGCCTTGTTCTGACAGGAGCCCCATTACATACCAGCCTGAGTGCTGCAATGGTTCGTAACAGCAATCCAATTTTTCCATTGTAATATCTAATTTTCAGATGAAGAAAGAGATAGAAAGGAGGTTGGGAGGGTGGAAAGAAGTATCGAGAAGAATCACTTTCATACAAAACACTCATATACAGATACCTTCAGTATATCTTCATGGTACATTCTCTCTCTCCTTGGCTCTTGGTATATGCTCAGTTGTTACCAAGACATTTGCATGGAGATTTCCAGCCTAATAATGTGCAATAATGAACCTTGCAAAGTACCGCAACATGTTAGGCCTTGATTCAGCAAAGCAGTGAAGTCTGTATAGAAGTGCACATAGATTTGCCTGTTTCATTCTATCAAGGCTGGATGCCTTTGTGATCTCTGGATCTAGAGCATTTTCTAGCTTTATCAACAATAATACTGTAGCTTCATTGTCTGACATTTACAGCAGAGAAACAAAAACAGAGCAGCTTGAGAGTCAGCATGACTAGAAAGATGCAGTAATTCAAGCTGTTAAGATTTATGGTTATTGCCAGTGGAAGATATTAAAGTCATTCACTGATATGATATACAAGACTTGTGATAATTTCCCTCAAAAAAAGGACTTTAAGGGCAAGAGAATAAGGGATGCTTTGTCTTTGTGTGTTCCATTAGAACTGAAAAGCTCAGGATTTCTGATTTTTTTTTTTTTTGGCACTTATTCTTTTGGCTTTTGATAAGCCCTTCCCAGCTGCTAACTCCCATATTGCTGCTCATTCTTTAAAACAGCTAGAAACAGCATGGCAGCTGACTGCCAGAAGGTGATGCATGTTAGAGCTGTGTTAAAGAAAAGCCCTGATTTTCTTGGAAGCAATTTCTTTAATACTAAGATGCCTAATAAGTCCCTTGGCATTTTGCCAGTAAATATAACTGAAACTAAACTGCTTTGCAGAAATGTGTATAATTGTGGGGTTGGGGGGTGGGGTTGGGTCTGGATTTGGTTGGTCTTGTTTTGTTTAAATTATTAGTGGTTTTCTAAGCAAAATATTTCTATATTTTAATTATGTAGAGCTTGAAAGTGGCAGGCTCAAGTATCCATGAGAATTACCACTTTTATAGTTTATTCAGTTGTGTAATTGCAGAATCTGCCAGTTGGAGAGTTAACAGGGTATCTATTTTCCATGAGGATGTTGGGATACGTATATATAAATGTTATACCTTCCTGAGCTAGAAACAGTTGAACACTGGAATCTGTACTGTAGCTGAGAAGCAAAGGATATCCTTTCTGGGTCTTGGGCATTAAAAGGACATTTTGCTAATTAATTTTATTTTGACCGATGTCTTCATTACAAACTATAAACATGAACGATGTCCTCTGGTGGCTGATGAGGTCTAACATGCCCACTGAGATGTGACCCGCCATGTCAGATCTCCGTCACTCTGCTGTCAGTGACTGTGTGCTGCATTAGGCACTGCCTCATCAAACACAACATGACATGACATGACCACAGGGTATGGCAAACTTAAAAGAAAGCTCTTGGGCCCCTCCAGGGAGCTCAGACAAGAAACTGGTATTTTGCCACAAGGCTAGCAGGTGTCCATATCGCTACTCAGGACTCAAGTAGTGCCTGTAGCAGAGAAGCTGCCGTTCAGTGCATGTTCCTCCATTTGCCATATCTGATCAGGCCAGCAGCACCAAAAGCTTGGGAGGGAGCCTCCTTCAGCTTCAGCTCTGGGACACAAAGAGCTCTAACAGGGAGGATAGTGACCATATCACTATAGAAATCTATGGTTTCAAACATACATTTGGATG
Organism: Nestor notabilis; assembly: GCF_000696875.1. Lineage (NCBI taxonomy): Eukaryota > Metazoa > Chordata > Aves > Psittaciformes > Psittacidae > Nestor > Nestor notabilis. Next base: position 10,986 of record NW_009927730.1, on the reverse strand, counting down.
GGAAGGAGGAAAATTTTTTTGTTAGTCTATGATTTAAACAGCAGGCTGGTCAGGAGGGACAAAGAGCATCAGTAATTTTTCCTGTAGCCATTTATGAAGGTACCACATGTAAATCTCTGTATATACAAATTGTAGAAGGAAATTGATGTTGTACTGCACTAAGTGCCGGGCATTTGATAGCTCCTTCTTCAATATTCATTGTTACAAGCTAGGGAAAGGAGCCTTTACAGATCACTTCAAAGCAAAGATTGATATCAGCTGTTACTGGTTCCCCATTACTCTCCAGATTTTAATGTTTTAGGGTTATTATCAGGGGGTTCCCAGCAGGTGGCCCTTGACTTTGGATTTCTTCTCACCAGTTGGTTTTATGTTGTTGGATTTCCGTTGACCTTGCAGGTCATGTTAAGAGGCCTGTATTTTGAAGGAGGAGAAGGGGATTAAGTTCTTCTATGAGGAGGTTTCACAGCAGGGTGTTTGGGTTTTTTTTCCCCACTTATTGTTTTGATAGCTTGGCCATGTTTCAATTTAAATTTATTTTTGGACATGTAGGAGCAGGGCCGTAAAAGCTGTGTTCAAGGTGAGTACACTCAGCATTCTGCTGAAGACTCAAGACTCTGGCCAGCTTAGGGAACTCCATAAAATTCAGACCCCGGGCACTGCTAGGAAGCTATTAGGCCAACCCTAAACTAACAGTAACTGTAAGATGAGGTCCCAGTGTTCAGTTAATGATGATTACATTTTAGCTAGTTCTTAGGCTCTTACCACTATGTACAAGTATTCCATGGGAAAAGTTCCTCGTAGTCATTTGAAATCTGATACAATGATCACATAAGTCAATGGAAAGTTTCGTTCTGCTGATGCCAATGGAATTTGGATCCGGTGCTGTTTCTGGCACTGATTAACTCGTCCTGGTTGTCAAAGCTGATAGTTTCTTTAGATGGCAAATGGTGTATAGTCAACTGAATAAAAAATACACACCCTAATTTAAAGTAACTGGCACAGCTACCATATTCTAGCACATATTAAATCAATTGAAATTAGGTAACCTTGTGTGAAGTAGTATCTGAGGCAACAAGACATGAAGAAAATGGTATGTCTAAACCCATGGACACTTCAAACTTCCCACTAGTGGAAATAATTCACATTTGAGGTTTTCTCTTTCTGCCTTTCCCTCTGTCTTTCTAGCAGCTTTGACCTCACAGTTTAAGCATGTGGTGTAGTGTTGGTGTCTACACCCTGGGCTGACCTTGGACTTGTACAAAGGAAGGATGATAGGCAGCTTCTAACTCTCTCTGTGTTGTCAAGCATTGGAAAAGGCTGCCCAGGAAACTGGTGGAATCACCATCCCTGAACTATTTAAAAGAGGTGTAGATGTGGCACTTAGTGACATGTTTAGTGGTGAACATGGCAGTGCCAATTTAAGGGTTGGACTTCATCTTGAAGGTCTCTTCCAACCTAACTGATTCTATGATTCTATGAAAAAAGTGAGCTCTGTCCCAGAGAACTGATAGTCTGGCCATTAGACAGGAGGGGAAATTTTTAATCAACATTGCATGAGTTGAAGATTACAGAAATACAGGGCATTCAGAGAGGTTCACTAAGAACGGGACTTGAAGGCACATTCATGAGAAGTGTGGGGTTTTTCCAAGGTTGGAGGATTTTTTGCATAGGCTGAAGAAATAAAACTTAGCAGGATTTTTGCTGTTTCATATCTGGGGTTTTTTTTGTTTTTTTTTTGTTATGGGATGTGTAGGATATTCACATGTTCTAATTGCTTATGTTCATTCTAGATGGGATACACGCCTTTGCATGTTGGCTGCCACTACGGAAACATAAAAATTGTTAACTTCCTTCTTCAACATTCTGCAAAAGTTAATGCCAAAACGAAGGTGAGTTTTCCGCCTGTGCCTCACTCGTTATGTGGAGGCAGCTTGTGCGCTGTGCTCACTGCAGCCTTTCCCTTTCCCTGCGTCCGCAGAACGGGTACACGCCGCTGCACCAGGCTGCGCAGCAGGGGCACACCCACATCATCAATGTCCTGCTCCAGAACGGCGCGTCGCCCAACGAGCTCACTGTGGTAAGTGCAGAGGGGCCACCGGGAGGCCGCCGCTTCCCCCTCGGGCTCAGTTGTCCCACCTCGCATAAGGCATTTGAGCAAGGGGAATGTGACAAACGTGACTGGTGGGAGACGAAAAGAGCAGAGAAAGCCTATTCCCATCACCCCCACACCCTCTATGCCATCATCTCTTCCAAATTATAACAGCAAACATCTGAAAATCTTTCCATTTTCATCCATTTCTGTTAAGACTTAAAAACTTCGTTATATATCCTACTACCCAAAACATATTTTTCAGTCACCAACATGCTAACATTTATTTGGCCTTTATTGTGCATTCTTCTACAGTTAATTAGCAGTTTCTACACTCTTCCTTACTAACATTCAACTTTTGCTATAAATGTTTCAATTTCTAGAATGGAAACACTGCCCTTGCCATCGCAAAGCGACTTGGCTACATTTCAGTCGTTGACACATTGAAGGTGGTGACAGAAGAGACCATGACTACAATTGTAAGTACAGCTTTATTCAGTAGTGAATGGAAGAATTTTTCCTAAGCCAGTGTTTTCAGCTTTGTTTAGTTACATGTCTACTGAGATTCCAGTAATTTCCATCTATTTCCTTTTAGCAGTATAAAGTGGACATTAAGTCAAATATGAGCAATATATTTTTAACGTAGTAGACACTATTAGGATGTATGCAGAAAGAGTATCAACCGAGCAAAAAATGAACAGTGTTAATGACTGGTCATAGCTGTCATGTTTTTCCACACAGCTTGTTGTTTAAGACATAAACCACATGAATATGAGCCAGTTTATGGTTGAAAAGACATTCCTACACATTTGTGTAAATAGACGTTGCTTCTGCCTTTTCAGAGGGTTTGCCAAGGGACCGTCGTATAATGGTTTTTATTTGGACTGAGAGGACCTATTCCAATCTAAGAAGTGGTTGGAATTGACTTTAAAGCAACTCATTGCGTAGTTTCTGGCATCTTCAGAAAGATGGTGAAAGGATGTCTTCTACATGCAGCCACAGTCAGCTCCTGCAACCCCAGATATCTATTTGCTGACAGATACATGAACTCCAGCTCGTCTGTCTTACCTCTGAGGGAGGCTTTTTGCAGTGTTAGCTGGGAGAGATTAAAGGGGCTAGCAGTGATCAGTTATTACTGGCTATCAGAAAAATGACGATTCACAGAATCCGAAATATTTCTCAGTTCTTTTGTTCACTAACATTTTGACAAATTGCTCTATGAAGAAAACAGTTTTCTCAGGTGAGGAGCCTCCATGTACCACCACAGTAGTAAAGCCAAAATTGGGTCTTAAGACTCTACATTTAGAGCATTTGCTCCAAATCTGCCTTTTCCTTTCTGCAACTTTTTTTTTCTGATTAAAAAGAAAAAGATAAGTATGTGCACTTACGTATTTTTAGGCATATGAGAGACAGATACATATATAAAAAAATATATATATATACGGGTAGCATAAATTTGACTGATTGCCTAGTATACAACTAGGTAGCTGCAGGAAAAGTAAAACCACATTGTTATGCTAAGAACTGTAAATATCATGAGGTTATTCTTAGCTTGTAGAACCAAGAACCTGGGGGAGTTTGTGCTGCATAAGGTGACTGATCATTTATGTTCTGCTGATGAAGAAGAGTAGGGAGATGGTGGGTCAGGCTGTGAAATATCCGAGAAGAAATGTTAGATACTGAAAGCCCTGTACTACCCAAATACCTGTTCTCAAGAGAAGCCTGGAAATAATTTCCACTAAAATCAGAATATTCTGCTTATCAGTCACAAGTGTGTAATTGTCAGACTTTGGATGCCTAGAATGAAAACTGATTTATATATTTTATTTAATGGTCTTAGAAATTCAGTTTGAATGCTGAGTCTTATTTTTTGAGGCTTGTGGCTAAACAACTCCCAAAGGTAAATTTAATGAAACCAGGGATGAATGTAGCTAATTTTATTATAATTTATGCTCAAACACCAATTAAAAAAATCCAGGAGTGCCTGAAAAAAAAAATCCTAGGATTTTGCTAATTTAATGGCAATTTGTTAAAAATCTTTGCAAGTAATTCCCACAAAATGAAACAAGTGTGAGGCTTTTCACAAGTTTTGTGATGTTTGAGCATGCAGGATCTATTCTGCGTATACCAAGTGATGGCAGTAGCCCCAGAAACAAAAACTGCCAAATGACTGTTCATAAGGCCAGAGAAAAACTGAAATATTTAAAATACATGAAAATGGAAAAGCTATGTTATCCTCCTGAACTTCTTAATCATTTCTTATTTGTATATGAAGGCTGAGAAACAATGGTGTTTAAAAATAATATAAAATATATTTAAACATATAAATATAATAGAAACCTCCTCTAAAGATAGGAGTGTTTTCTGGTGCAAGGTTTGTTCTTAGTTTGTTTATGTTTTATTTGGGTTTTTTTTAATTGCCCTGCACTCCTTGAATGGTAACTCTGCAGGGTGTGACCTAAAACTTCACCAGTGCTTGTTGTGCTGTGCACCAGCTGGAGAGTAAAATGTGCACGAGTGTGTCGTCCATGGGATACACAGGTACTCTAGGAACAGGTTTCAGGCATTCATAACATTTTTTTTCTGCTTTTTTTTTTTTTAATATTGGTTTCTGAGTCTGAATTAGTATAAACATTAGGATGAAAATCTACCACCCAGTTCTGAGTGTCTTTCACACATGCATTCGTTAAGGGGTATCATTTAGCTGCATGTGTTTACAATTGTTCTCATTTGTGGGAAAAACACATAATTCATGCTGAGGCACCTCTGAAAAAAATCACACAGCCTGCTCTCCTTACTTCTAATGACACAGGACTTCTCTCAGAAAGTTTAGTTTAAATAGGGATTACATATTCCCACTCAAAATTTTGATAACTATTTAAAGAGTTCTTATTAAACCCCTTAACAAGAAACTCTTTTCAGTGTATTTGTTTCTTCCGTTGATATAGTCATCTTCTGGGCTTTCAGCTCATGTTTTTTCTGTAATGAAAATGTGAAAATATTTTAAAACACAAATAATATTGCCTATTTCTGTAGTCTTTTTAAATATATAGTTCAATGCATCTATAAAAAGGAAAGTTAGTAAGAAGACAAAAAAAGAAATCTTGATTTGCTAACTGCAGATAAAAATATGTCCTACCTTGCATTTACTTTTTAAAATAACTAAGTTTTAAGAAAAAATATACCTGTACTCTGAAATTATTGTTTTGTCTTTGACAGACTGTTACAGAAAAGCACAAAATGAATGTACCCGAAACGATGAATGAAGTTCTTGATATGTCTGATGACGAAGGTATTAAAAAATTTAAAACCCCTCTTCCTTATTTTAGAGTCTTTTGCTGTTGTAAGAAATGCTTGTTTAAAAAAACAGCCACCAAACAGTACTAATTGGATATGGTCTTTGCACAATTGTTATTGTTTTACGTTGATTGTTTTGTTGACACATTGATAGTCTATGCTTTTATTTAATTATTTTGTTTATTTAAATCATACAGTTCGTAAAGCCAATGCCCCTGAAATACTCAGTGATGCTGAATATTTGTCAGATGTTGAAGAAGGTATTTGTGCATTTTTGTATTGCAGTGATACTTAACCCTCTTCCTTTTACTTCATCTGAGAATTAATCCTTTCAGATCATTCTCTTATTATCTCACTAACAATAATTTCTGCTTAACAATTAAGAATACCGTCAAAAATTCTTTGAGCTATTGCAGATAATCCTCTAATGTTTTCTGAATTTCTTACTCCCAAATTTTTAATCAACTTACCTTCACTTTCCTGGAATAGTCCTTTTGCTGCTGCTTCTGTAAATTAGAGAATTGTTTTATTATTGTAAATGAATAAATAAATATTGGACAAAAGGGTCAGCTATCAAAACACTTTTGGAGAAACAGCTGGTAGTGAAAGTGAATGGCAGAAGGAATGAGGGTGTTTATTGGGTTTTTTTGAATTCTTATGTGAATTTAGCTCTGAAACAGTTGATTTACATTGATAGTGGACCCTCAGCCTGGAAATAAGTATTTTTCAGAGATATTTTTATGGTTTTCTTTTTAGTGGGGTTTTTTTTAATAATATTTCAGTCATGACATTCAGTAAAAATACATCAGATAACTTTTGTCCTGAATAAGGAGGGTGCTGCATTGGACTCAACGTGTTGGTGTTTGTAATCTTAAGGAAGTACCCTGAAGCTGAGATTTCATCTGTATCATCCTGCAGAGTGACATGAAATCTGTGAGTGGCAATAAAGCCCTCTGTTTTCAGTGTTTCCAAATAAGTCTCCTGAGCTATGGGCACTAGCAACCTGCCTGACCCAGCTCACTCCTCAGTGCTGAGCAAGTTTGATATGGCTTCAGTGGTCCTCAAGTATTTAAAACTCCTCTGGCAACTGCTTCCTCCTGTCTACCAACAAGCCCTGCTAAGACCTCCCTGGTTTGAATGTGCAGGAGTCTGTGAGAATTTCTCCAGGAACTGCAGGTTTCCAGAGGCCAAAGCAGGATTAGGTTCCCAGGTGACATTCAGAAACAGGAAGGCCTTGAGTTGATGAAGAAGACAGTGCCCTGAAGGCATTTTTATGAGTCCCCATTCACTTGCATTAAAGCTGCAGGTTTTTTCTTCACTAGTAGGAAAACAAGTGATGGGGTTCAATTTTCTTGTGCTTCTTTAGTTAATCTCTCTTTCATAAGGTCTAGTGATATATTTGCTTTTAATTTTTATAGCATTTAAGCAGTAAGGTGTAAAAGATATTTAGTAAGTTTATTGTGTGCAGCTCTTGTTTAATTCATGAATTGAGGCTTTTGGTTTGTTTTCAGCTTGTCATTCTGTTCCCATTGCTGCAGTTCCAAATGGATACTATTCTTACCATACACCTGTGTTTTCCAAACAACACTCTTAAGCTATTGTACTGCTCAAATATGTAGTGTATTGTTTTTACTGGCTGAAACACTGACGCATAATCGTGTTAGTTAATAGAACAGTAGCTATTGCTGTATCCCACTGCACAGCATGTGGTGAGGTACAAATGAGGAACACTTCTATGTGAAATCTGAATATTAGAACAAAAGTTGTGAAATGTGTCTTTTAATGTATGAGATAATTTTTAAGGCCAAATCTGTGGAAGGCTTTTATAGTCACTGACTCTCAGTTTTACAAATAAAAATCCAACCAAACAACAAAAACCCAACAAACCAACAACAAAAGCCAACCAAAAAAAAAACCCAAACAAAACCAAAAATTAGGAATGCAGGTAATGCAATCAATTCCTTACCTAGAGACTGTGTTCTGCACCCATGTTGTTACTAGTGGAGCTAAGAGACTAGTTTATATGTAACAAGGTTATTTTCGAACCTAAGACTGCAAGGAAGCTCTGAAATCAAATAATAGGTATTGTATTAATCTGTGCTGAAGTATTTCAGTGTGCAAGACATGTAATGAAATACAGGCTCTTGAGGTAATAATCACTGACCTGTCTCTCTTTCCTAACTTGCACATCTGTAAACACAATATACCAACACCCATCCCCACAACACCTCAATATTGATAGGATATTTATATACAATGCATCCACTTTCACCAGTCGAAATAAATATGCAGTGCACTCTTAACAAGTCTTACAGCCAGGGAGCTAGTTTCCAAGTGAGAGAAGGGCACAAATTTACCACCCAAATCCGAGTTCTCCCTCACTTGGCTAATGTTTGTGTCATCAGCAAAACTCTTCAGTGAGAGAAACTTTTTTAATGATTTCTCAATATGCCACAATCCTCAAGGTTTCTCTCGTAAGAGAAATTTAAGGCTTGGAAAGTAGACTCTCAGTCAGGAAACTGTTTCCTTGTGTTTATGTCTTGCTGCACCCACTAAATAAGTATTTATGTGGAAGTTGTGTAATTTCTTTTCCCTGCAAGAAGTTTGGTTTGGAGTCAGACTGGGTGAGAGGAGAGATATTTTCTTCCTTTTCCTAGACTACTCTGGCAAATCTGCCCAAAAGACGTTGAGTGTTGGGAAACCACAAAAAAGAAATGGCGTTTTTTTTAAGACATGAATACGATTTTGTGGGAAAAAAATGAAGGCTCATCTTCATATGTAGTAGAAAGTTTGTAGAAGAATATAGAGGAATTACAATGCACACTGAACATGTCCTTTGCTTTTATTTTTAAAGAGATTGCAAATCTCTCAAATGTGAAACCTGAGACTGCAGGAACTGGGTCTTTCCTCTTTACTGTCTCCAGATGCGAGCTCGCACCCCCACCCTGTGCAGTTGGGAGCCCTACCGGTGCACCCTGTGGCCATGGGGCTGGTGGAGAGTGGGGCATCAGCCATTCTAAAGCACAGCCTGATCAGTCCGCTGAAGGTCTGGAGGGAAACCTCTCCTTTGCTGTCACATGCTGAGCCTTGGAGCATCCCTCTGAGTGGATGCAAGAGCTTTAATCTGGTGGAGGAAGCTGGAACTCTGCTGCAACTGCAACAACCCAGCAATGAGCTGTCACAACAGCCCTCCTCAAAACTGCTGCTGCTGTCCTGGAGGCCAAGGGACAGCAAGCAATGGAATCTGATACAAAGAGGGGTGAGACTACGTGAGCAGCAAAGGGAAAAAAAATCCAGACAAAAAACCAGTTCAGGTGTAGAGAATTTAGTCAAGAATTGGGGGTTGGAACTAGATGATTTTTAAGGTCGCTTTCAACCCAAACCATTCCATTTTAAAGGTCTTTTCCAACTTAGTTGATTCTATGATTCTATGAGAAACACTTATTGTTGAGCTTTTAATTTTTTTTTTTTTTTTTTCATTTGGTCTTCATAAGATAAACTTTCTGGTGTAAATAAGGACATTGGTTTAAGCCTATTTAATGGAGATTTCTCTTTTAGGAGGAGTAAGTATCATGCTAATCAATCCCTGGTAGGTTAGACAGATGTCCTAACAGAACATGCATGCACACTGCCTGATGCCTGTGTAGGTGCTGAGATGTAGCAGTTTCAATGCCTTTAATATGGATCAGGGCATCCCCATGCTTGAAAGTCTGTTACTGATGATTTTGGGAGGGGCTAATTTTTTACATTTTTAGGGTCAGTTTTCTGAGTTTCATTGTGTCCATAAAATTTCACAGATTGATGAAAGTTTCAGCTGTCTGATACTGGCTTTTCTTCATACTTGTGTGAAACCAAAACCTTGGCTACAACTGGAAGTGTCTTGCTCTTCCCTGTGGCTGTACCTCTTCTGCCATCAGGCAGCTCTGGTCAGGCTGTGATGAGGGAGTGGCAAAAGCTTCAGAGAGCTTTAGCAAAGCCAATGACATGCCTATTTGTATCCCAGGCTATGATTAAATTTTGCCTGGGACTTTTCCCAAGCCACACGACGCCTTCTCTCCTGCTGCCAGAGAGGCTGTATTCCTCACTGGCCTCTAAAAAGAGCACCTATCCTGCACTCCTGCAATTGCCAGCTGTGGGAGGCATGCTGAGGGACCAGAAAAATGGTGAAAACATGGAAAGAGGTGACAAAGGTGATGACAGGTGTGGAAAAGCTTCTTAGAGAGAAAACAGTAAAGAGAGTAGGACTCTCTGTTCTAGGGGGGGAAATGGCAAAAGATGAATGAGGGATAGGCTAGAATGTATGAAACAGTGGGTGGCAAAGTGAGCAGTGACGCACACGCAGCTCCTCCAGAAGTCTAAGAATAAGGGACATCAGTGAAACCAGCAAGAGGCAAAACAGCTCTGCTCCTCCTGCAACAGGTAGTTGAATTGTGTGACTCCCTGGGAACACAAAAGGTTTAGAAGAGTTCAAAGTGTAACTGGAAGAATTTTAAAAGGAGGAAAATAAAAAAACACAAAAACCTGTTCATGAGTTTAAAAACCTCTTGCAGGTTTAGAAGATACATGCTTACATCACTGCCAGCTAGAAAAATGTCCCAGAGGACTTCCACTGCTTCATGCCCTTGTATTCTCTGAAGTGTGGTTGCTGTCAGAGACCGGGTATATCAGAACTGATGGGCCTTTGCTTTGACCTCCTGCTGCTATTCTTTCCTGGATTTTGAACAGTTTCTGATACTCATGATAGCTCTGTTTGCCCAGTGTTAACAGGAACATCATCTTTCTTCAACACATAACGTATTATGAAGGGAAGGATGGCAACCGCAGCAAAGCAATGCAGTGTTCTCTTTCTTTGGTGTTTTTTTTTTCCTTGGTGCTTCACTTTTGGGGGCATTTCTCTGTCATTTGTGTTCAGTGATTAATTTTGTCTTCACTTTTCCATGGGACCTCTCTCTGCAGGAATCCAGTGTGCTGTGAGCAAACACTGTGCTCTTACCTGAACGGCAGAGGATTAGGCTGTGGCACCTAATTAAACAGAGCGGGATTGCTGAAACGTGCACCACCCATTTTGCTCCAGCCTCCCACGATCACAGAACAATGTTTGGAATTCTTTGAAATTACCACTCCTAGATGCAGCTTTTCCTTTGATGAGAGCATTTCATCAGAGTAATCCTGCTCTGGCTGGATTAGCTGCAGAGCAGGATAACATCTAATGCATTTTGCAGCTCAACCAGAGTGGTTTTTTATCATTCTTCACCTTGCCTATGACAAACGATGCTCGTGAAGAAAATGCTTCGTCTGTTCCTTACAGCTCCTGAAGAAAATGCCTCATCCGCTCCTTACAGTGGCGCAGCGCTTGTCTTCAGGTGTCGTAAGGGCAGAAGTTTCCAAATTTACTGGCCCAGTTAGTAGTTGCTTAAGGCTGCCCATACCTCTCATCCTCTCTCGGCCATTCCCCACTTCCCAAGCTGCCGTCCATTTTTCTGGAGCACCCAAGCTTTCCCTCCGGACACGAGCATCCCACGCTGGCGAGCGGAGGGGGAGGTGGCGCAGCACCCGGACCCCGACGCTGGCACCCAGGGGGCAGGCGGGGCTCAAGTAGC
>NW_009927729.1:13715-18344 GCF_000696875.1 Nestor notabilis | reverse complement strand
ACTGCTGTAGCTGAACCCAGGACATCTTCTCATCACAGCGCTGCTCCACCATGATTGCTTTCATCTTTGGACAATAATGCTTAATAGAAAATACAGATGCAACACTTGAAGATGCATGCATTCTGCATGCCCACCTTGAAGGGAGCAAGCAAGCGTTACACTGAAATTAGCCTAATACCATATTTCCTTGCTTTTCTAAAATTTTATTTTGAGGAACTGTATTTTTTCTGTGAAATTCAACCTTCTGAAGAAAATTAAGTGCATACTCTGTAAATTTACCAGCTACCAATGATTGACCTTAAGACTGATAAACTCTTTTGACATTTCAATCATTAAAACTTCTGTTTAAGAACCAACAATTCATGAAATTGCCCACATTCCTGTGAGTTTTTTTCATGGATGGAGCCTGAGTTTCACAAGCATCTTTCTGCAGTCTGCAAGATATTAATTTTTACAGTCCATAACATACAATCTTCTCTCAAACATCTATTACCTTACACTTATCTCAAACCATGCTCCCATGTTTATGAGCTCAAGAGCTGGAAACTGCAATTCAGGAAGTAAATCTTGGAATCTTAATCGACAGTTGTCTGAAATAACTGGCTCAATGACCTCAGTCATCATCTAGAAAGGTTTTCTGCCTGCCAGGGGCTCAGATCCAGAATGTTGTAAAGAAACTATCAAAGCTTGTCCAAGTCACTGACTACTATCCCTTGTTGTTCCATGTGGGTACCGATGATGCTTCCAGGTATCACCTGGTCAAGATGGCTGACCTGTTAAGGAGAGATTTTAGCTAGAAATAAAGGGAGGAGAAGAGAATTATCAGCAGCCCTTTGACAAAGTGATGGACAGGAGTAATGGGACATCAAAGGATTAAAAAAATATTAATCAAAAAAATTAACAAAACAGGGCTTATTCGGGGTCACATCCAGCATTTGCATTTAAGCAAGGAAACGCCAACAAGGCACAATTACACAGAAATCCCCAAAACCCCTTCTGGGAATCTGTGCCTATCTGAAGAACACTAATGCACATACCATGGGGAATAAACACGATGAGTTAAGAGATCTGTGTGCAGTTGAAAGTCTATGATCTTGTCAGTATTGTGAAGACATGATGGGATAAGTCTAATGACTGTACAGTTGCAATGGAGGGATACATGGTCTTGTGGAGAGACAGGCCAGGAAGACAAGGAGGGAGAGTTGGCCTGTATGTGAAACAGCAGCTGGTGTGCATGGAGCTCTGCCTGTGGATTTGAAGGGGGAAAGGGATAAAACCAGGCTTCCCAGAGGTAAGCCCAGGGCAGCATGCCAATATTTGACCAAGGTCCTTCAGTCTGCCATCTCAATGGAAGCAGGGGATGTAAATCCATGCAGCAGCAAAGGGTTATTGATGCATTAGAAACCACAGAAGCATCTAAGAATGGTCACGTGGGAATCGGGTTCTATTGCAGATTATCTTAAGTTTTACTGAATCTTTCTATATCTTGTGTTTGATTGTGAAACAGTTACCTATCGGAACATCATTATTTGAGAAGTTAGGCCCTGTGTTAGCACAGGTTGCTGTGTGACTTGAAATTGGACCCTGTGGTGCCTGAACTCCCTGTTCTCTGTGACATGCTAGCATTAGTCCTTACTCTCTAGAGCATAACCAAAGCACCTAGGGTCTATTGTATAAAGGATGAGTTATTTGACAACCTGGCAAGGTAGAAATCTAGCCGGCCAACTCGGCAACAAAACCTACGTTTAAGGTGACCTGCAGTGAACTGCCTTCATTACAGCACTAAAAGAAACACACCCACAGATTGAGAAGACCCTTGCCCAAGTGAAGACCCTTCCCCCGTGCGAGCGTAGTAGCAGAAGAGAATGACATTGCAGATAATATAATTGTATGTAAATCACTAACCAATCATTGTAACTGGGAGTATACTATCTTGTAATTTTTGTGTATAAATGCAACGATGAAATTGGCATTGGGTGTGCTTGATTTTTGGAAATCCCACCTAGCATCCAGCGCAGCAGTGAAGAAGTGCCTGCTTTTTAATGCTTCATTGGTGTTAAGCAATTTTATTTTACTGACTTTTGGTGACAGTTCTCCCCCAAAAAGGTGATGGGATCAATAGCCCAGCTGAAGTGCACCTACAACAATAACATGATAGCATCAGCAACAAACTGGAGGAGGAGTTGGAAGCAACTGTACAGCTGGAAAACTATGATGTAACTGCAACCACAGAAACATGGTGGGATGACTCACACAACTGGAGTGCTTCAACAATGTCTACAAACTCTTCAGAAGGGATCAGCAAGGGAGGAGAGGCAGTGGGGTAGCCCTGTATGTTAGGGAATGCTTTTACTGTCTAAAGCTTGACAATGGGGATAAAAGGATCACGTGGTCATGGGTAAGAGTCATGGGAAAGGCAGATATCATGGTGGGAGTCTTACAGATCACCTAACCATGATGAAGAGGCAGCTGGGAGAAGTCTCACAATCACTAGCCCTTGTTCTCATGGAGGACTTCAATTTCCTAGAGATCTGTTGGACATACAATATAGCAGAGGAAACATTCCAAGAGGTTCCTTGAATGTGGAGAACAGCCTTACACACCTGGTGAGTGAACCAATTAAGGAAGATGTCTCAGTGGACCTATTGTTTTTAAACAGAAAAGGACTTGTGGGTGATGTGATGGTTGGCAGCCATCTTGGGCATAGCAATCACAAAATGATAGAGTTTTCAATTCTTGGCAAGGGAGGGGGCTCAGCAGGACTGCTACCTTAGACTTCCAAAGGGCAGATCTTGGCCTGGTTGACAGAGTCCGTTGGGAGGCAGCCCTGAAGGTCAAAGGAGTCCAGGAAGGATGGACATTCTTCAAGAGGGAAATCTTGGAGGTGCAAGAGCAGGTCATCCCCATGTGCTCAAAGACAACCCAACAGCGAAGACCACTGGCCTGGTTGAACAAAGAGCTTTGACTGCAACTCAGGAGAAACAGGAGAGTTTATGACCTTTGGAAGAAAGACAGGGAACTCAGGAGGACTACAGGATGTCATGAGGTTATGAAGGGAGAAAACCAGACAGGCCAAAGCCTGACTGAAACTTAATCTGGCTACTGGCAGATCGTGAAAGACAAAAACTATTTGTATAAATATATTAGCAAGGGGTGGTAAGGACAATCTCCATAGTTTTTTGGATGCAGAGGGAAACACAGTGACAAATGATGAGGAAAAGGCTAAGGTACTTAATGCCTCCTTTGCCTCAGTCTTTACTGCCACCACTGGCCTTCAGGAATCCCAGGTCCCAGAGAAAAACATCTGGAGCAAAGAAGATGTGCCCTTGGTGGAAAAGGGCCCGGTCAGAGAATACTTAAACAAACTTGACATTCATAAGGCCATGGGCCCTGATGAGATGCACCCACAAGTACTGAGGGAGCTAGCACGTCACCCCAAGGCCACTCTCAAGAATCTTTGAACAATCATGGTGATTAGGCAAAGTGTGCAAGGACTGGAGGAAAGCAATGTCATTCCTATCTTCAAGAATGGCAAGAAGGAGGAGGATGCAGGGAACTACACCTGGTCAGCTTCCACTTCATCCCTAGGAAGGTGATGAAGCAGCCTATCCTGTAAACCATTTCCAAGTACATGAAGGACAAGAAAGTGATCAGAAGTAGTCAGCATGGATTCACCAAGGGCACATGCTTGACCAACCTGAGAAATTTCTGCAATGAAATGACTGGCCTGGTAGATGAGTGGAGAGCAATGGATATTGTCTACCATGACTTCTGTAAGGCCTTCAGCACTGAGCAGACAGTGAGATGGACCAAAAACAACTGAACAGCCAGACTCAGAGGGTGGTGATCAATGGCACGAAGTCTAGTTGGAGGCCAGTAATCAGTGGTGTGCTCAGGGTTCACTACAGTCTACCATCTTCATTAATGATCTGGATGACTGGCAGAGTGCACCGTCAGCAAGTCTACAGATGACACCAAACTGGGAGAAGGGGCTGATACACCAGAGGGTCATGCTGCCATCAGTAGGACCCAGACAGTTTGAAGAAAGAGGCCCAGAGGAACCTCATGCAGTTCAACAAGAGGAAGAGTAAAGTCCTGCAGCTAAGGAGGAACAGCCCCAGGCACTGGGACATGCTGGGGCCTGCCCAGCTGGGGAGCAGATTGGCAGAACAGGACCTCAGAATCCTGGTGGACACCAAATTGAACACAACAACACACAACAATGTGCCCCTGAAGCAAAGAAGGCCAATGGCATCCTGGACTGCATTAAGGAGAAGTGCTACCAGCAAGTCAAAGAGGTGATCCTTCCCCTTTACTCAACACTATAGAGGCCATGCCTGCAGTTCTGCGACCAGCTCCAAGCTCCCAGTACAACAGATATGGACACACTGGACAGAGTCCAACAAAGGGCCACTAAGATGATGAAGGGACTGGAGCAGCTCTCACATGAGGAAAGGCTGAGAAATCTTGAACTGTTTACCTTAGAGAAGGTTTTCAGGGATCTTATCCATGTGTACAAATACCTGAAGGAAGAGTGCAGAGAAGGAGGAGCCACGTTCTTTTCAGTGGTGCCCAATGACAACACAAGAGGCAACGGGCACAAACTTCCTGTGTTTTAACACAAGAAGT
>NW_009927729.1:0-13684 GCF_000696875.1 Nestor notabilis | reverse complement strand
TCAGGGAACACTGTCCCTGTGAGGGTGACTGAGCACTGGCACAGGTTGCCCAGAGAGGTTGTACAATCTCCATCCTTGGAGATACTCGAAAGCCTTCTGTGAACAGTCCTGGGCAACTGGCTGTAAGTGGCCCTTCTTGAGCAAGGAGTTAGGAGTAAGGCCGGATGACCTTCAGAGGTCCCTCCCAACCTCAACCATTCAAACATTCTGTGATTTGGATGTTAATCAGAAGCAGTTTAGGGGGAAACAAACAAACAAAAAACCCACAAAAAACAAGAAAAGAAAAAAACCTTCTAGTGGAATTAGCAAAAAGTTAAATACAAGTATTTTCAGTATCTTCTATGTTATTTCTAAGGATAAAATACTTATAAGCAAGGACTTTGTAAAAACATTAGACAAACAGATATTCAAAAAGGGTGCTGCCTGTCTTCATTACACTGCTTCAGAAGACAGTCATGTTGTTACAAGCTGTTCAATTAAAACATTTGAAAACTTATCACTTGTCTTTTTCTCTATATGGGATCATTCTTTCTCTATACCGAGGGATTCAAACTGCTGAAGTAATGCAATTCTTGGGCAAACATCACAAGATTTACCCCAGTGAACCCTAAGCCACTGCAGAGTTAAAACAAGAGCATAGTTTGTGCTTCATCAGGCCACCTTTTTAAAGAGTGATTCATGCCCCATTTTGAAAGGAGTAACATCACTAAGAACAATGTTAGATGCTTCAGTAGTTGAAAGGGACAAGAAAGGAGATATCTCACTGCATTAGTTAAAACACCTTCCATCTCAGCATGATGGCTGTTGAGAATTCTATCTTCTTTGAGCACAAATTCCAGTTACTTCTTGAGCTACTGACCTAAAAAAAGCATCAGGTAATAACCACATTTAATCCAGAGTTATTCATTTTGTTGGTTTTATTACCTAGCTCCACATTCATCTTTTGAGAAATGTACACATTAGTCTTCTATTTAATTTGAATTATATCAGTTTTCAGCAGCCAGCTCTATTACAATTTCCAACCTACCTACAAATACCGCCAATAACAAAGTATTCAATTTCTTGATGAAAAACATCCTTTAGCTATTCTATCCAAGTATCTTTTGAGTCTTATAACTTGTTTTGCCTAGTTTATGAAAAAAATATATATATACATCTCTCTGAATAACAAGTCCTGGTAATATTTCTGACTAAAAAGACTATAATGAACGCTCACAATTTATTCAGTGAAGCCTCTTAAAATCTCTAAAGTGATTTTTACCCAAACACTATGTCTCAACTATATTAGCTCTTATTTCTCTCTAGTCTCACTTCATACTCATACATCCACTTAAAATACAAACATGGAAAAAGTAAGGTCCATATCTGTGGTTTTAAGTTAACACTTACTAACAGCACATAAGTAGCATCTATAAACTGTTTTAGAATTTAAAATATAATTTTAAAAAACAATGCTCTGAATAATTTACTCCATTTTTTAATCCCCATTTAAAAAAAAAAACAAACAAATAAAAAACAGAAAAAAATATATTCTGCAAGATGAGGTAATTCATCAGGCTTGGCAAAGTATTAAATAGTAAAACTGTATTCAAATACAGTAATTTAGATCAGCTTGGTAATGTGGTATTACAGGAATTTCGCTGAAGTCAACATCTTAGATTCCGTAACTGAAATGCAGGTCAGACTTGAGGGATGAGAAACTGTGTGCAAAAGCAGTATTAAAGTGATTTAATGATGATGGTGGGTAACCTTCTGAGTACAAGGTATTGACACAGTGACATGAAAAGCATTAGAGCCGCCCGTCTTCCCTCCATATAGCAAGGCAGCGAAAAAAAGTGTGATCAGGGGAACACTATTAAGAATACTCCCTGCTATATTTGTTACCTTTAGGCACATGCATATGCTCTTAAAAGTAAAGAAAATTGTCCAAAAGCAGTTTAGTTACTACAGCCTACCATTAGGTAGGTAGATGTATGTTCTGACGTTCTGCAAATGTGAAGCTAAACATGAGAACACTTCAAGCAATCCTGTTTTACTTTCCATTCCTAACAGGTTAACATGCCCAAGAATTTAAGCCATCACATTACCGCAAAATTCACAATTCATATTTACTCTAACTTACTTCTAATGAACCTAAAAAAGCACATAACTTAATATGGTACCAGACTATACCTGTTAACAATCCAGTAATTCGAAAACATGTAATCATAGGTTCACATGCTCTAACTTCCTAGCACAGAAGTCTTAATGTATATTAAAAACATGGTCAGACAGTGCTTTAAAAAAAAAAAAAAAAAAGGCCTACTTTCTCTTTAAGATGTGTTAAGGTGGTGCCTACCCTGGAAGAGCTAAAGGCATTATGAATGACACATCAGAGGTTACAATTCTTTCAATATTTACTCAACTTGAGTCCACTGTCTTTCTCCTGCAACAAAATACTTGTATTTCTAGAATGAGAAAGCTGGACTTCAAAATTTAATCTTTGCTTTAGAGTACTATGAATATTTATAGTACTCCCACAAGACTCCCCAAAACAGTACAGATCACAAACTTCATACCATTTTCTTAGTGCTCCTGAAACACTCCATTAAAATTGAATATATAAGAGCCCATAAACTCGCATCACCAGAATGCAAAATAAATTCAACTTGAGGTGTTTGACTTTAAAAACTTCAACCTCTCCAGTTCATGCCAACCACACAACATGGTATATGTTCCTCCTTTCTGACCAAATTGCCTATACAAACTGCAGACACACAAGAATGCTTAAATACAAAAATGGCATTCAAAAAGGAACATGGTACCAGAGATTTTTTTTTAAATTATTAGTTCTTGAACATTCTATACCTCCCCATCTAGACCCATCTACACACATATCTCTAAACGTAAAACCTACTTAAATCAAGGCCATCCACTATTTCCAGTTTATTTGTCATCAATTACAGAACAATTTGGGGAAACTGAAAATTCTTTCCAAAGAACTTCTGATAGTACTGGACAACAATATGAGTATAATTAATCACTGGGTTTTGTTAGTTTTGTTGTTGTAGTTTTTTTGGGGGTTTGGGTTTTTTTGTGGATTTTTTTTCTTTTTTTTTTAAGAATCATGCTTTCTGACACATTGGGTCTTAAAATCACTATTCAATTTCTAGACAGTTTCAAAACACCTGTTGAACACAAACATCACCTGAACAATTCCATTACATCTTAGATTAGGAGCTTAGTACCAAGCTTTTACTGGTAATTAGACGTTTTCAGAATTAAAAAGTAATGACAGGTAGGATTCCAGCAGAAGAGGAGAGAAAGGCATACTGCTTACCTGTACACCTGAACCATGACTTCCACTTTTTGAAGCAAACAAACAATCTTCAGAATCAACTACAAGCAAAACTGAAGCAGAAGGAAAGAGCTCAGAGACAGATCCTTGACTGAAGTTTATAGCCTCTGGATTTTTTTGACCATCCTTTACTGATTCACTCAGATTGATCACAGAATCTCGTATGTTTGAAATAATCTCATTATTTTCTGCCAACAGGCGTTCTAAATGGTCTATTTTTTCTTGCAATATTGAAAGCTGACCCTGTAAAAAAAAAAAAAAAAAAAAAAAAAGTAAAGTTTAATTATTTCTCAGACCAATTCATGACAGAACTAAAAGAAAATAGTAAGATGATCACACAGAAAGACAAATCTTTATTCTGTATTTTAGGTAAAGTCAGACCAATCAAAAACTGAGCCAACATACTAACTTATGAAACCGTCTCCCTTCAGAATATGTGAAAACAGCAAAAGTTGTATTTTCCACTAGGAACTTGAATTTGCAGCACAATATTTAATCACTGATACAAAGATATTCTTAAAAGCTCATGCTATTTCAAGCATTAATTACGCAAACTTCAACTTTTTTCATGTCTTTCATAGATTTGCAAAAATCTGATCTTTACAGTTACCATCACAACATCAAAGAGAAAGCCATTTTTTAGGAGGCAGTCACATCATGATGGGATAAATAGGATGGATAAATTTAAGTTTTTTCCTGTACATGTAGAACAGTATCTCAGTAAATACTGAGCTTCTTATTCTCAGTGAAATTTAGAGAGAAATTAACAAAAACACTTAATGAAGGTAATAGATGCCCTAATAGCCTCTCCATACTAATAATCTGTATAATTGCACTGCTACAAACATCCCAGATACTCCTGTAAAAGACAGCTCAAACTAATAGCACTTGCAGTCAGAAGGTCATATTCAGCTGCCAAACAACAGGATTTTGTAGATAATTCTAGTGTTCAGTGCAAGAGGAAGAATACAGAATAACACCAGTGTGAATTGAAAGAAGTCATCATATCTCCCAAAGCAACTTACAAGGAGAGACAGATACCACAAAGCAATTTAATAGCATCTAATCACTAATAACCTAGTAATGTTAGAATACCGGAGGGAGCATAGCAGAATAAGATGCCTGGAAATGCTACTGTCCTCTTATGTACTATCCGATCCTTACAAACGATTTGAGGTATGCTTTTTTCCAGACATGAATGCTTTAGCTCCTACAGAATCACTGTAAGGCCAGATTATTTAACATGGCTTTAGGGATATTTCATTTTAACAGTAATTTATTTCCTTCCTCAGAATGACTTCAACCTAACAATAATAAGAGAAGATAGATAACAAAAAAAAGTCACTTCCTATTATTAAAGTTTTGGTCAGACCCCAAAATATATAATGTATGATTAAGTTTTTCTTAGGAAGTTTTCACTACAACAAAACCCACTGTGGATTCAGGCATTTACATTTTACCCATTACATTCAACACAAAAAACTGATTCAGAAGTTAAGACAGCTACCCTGTGACCTATGATTTTAATGACAAGTAAAAAACTTTTTCCTAGCACCAATGCCCTATTTTTTAAGTAATACAGAATAATATAAGAAACAACATCTGCACATAACACTTTTTTTGCCCTTAATAATAATTCGCTTGACGGCGTTGCATTTCCCTTTTAAGGGACAAATTGCTTTCCTCAAATACCAAGGCAATTCCAACTTTTGTAGTTAGGCTGCAGTTTGAAAAAGATTAAACCTCCTTTCTAAATTGTGATGTGCACTTTCCTCTAAATTCTGTTCGATTTGAGAAGTCTGTGGGAATGAAAAACAAGATACCCCTTACCAAGAGATACAGGTTAGCCTTTAGTAGAACCTTTCTGTGTTCTACTAACTCAACATTCCCATAACTCTATCTTTATGGGAGTTCTTTATAATTCTTCAAAAGATAGGTTTTAGTACTTTTTTTTAAGCTGTTGGTAAGTTTGACCCCCTCATTTTCTGCTCTGTGTAAAGTGCTAACCCACTGCTTTGGCTTTTTTTCTTAGATTGATACATCCTGAAAACATTAACAGGTTTTAAAATACAACACACGCACAAACAGCTATTGCTTTCCAAAAGACAAGAATATATTTTGACAACAGAACCAGATTAAGCTAATTGAGATGTAGGGCCAGCATCCTAGAATTTCAACATCTTAAAGACAAAACTAGAAACTTATAAAATAGATGAACCGAAAACAACAGGAAATAAATAATGCAGATGATGGGATACTAGAAAGTAAAAAACCTGTCGTCCCATGCCCCCTGGTGGCACAAAAGAAACAATCAGACTGAAATCTTTCAAGTGCTGTATTAAAGATAGCATGTACACATTTCTGTGTAAAATTAGTATTTCCCCTTTCAATGTAAAGAAAGGCTTCTCTACTTAGAAAACTAACAACCTACTACGCTACTCACTCTAAAAATGACATATATAAACTAATACTGATTGGGGCTTCTCAGGCTGCTCAGCATAGGCTCTGACCTTTAGATTCCTACGAAGCCAAAGTATAGCTGCCATCTATACAAATTATTACCTACTTCACTGCATGTGACTCTGTTCACCAGTTACCAAGTGTGTATGTGGCTTAAACACTGTTCATACACATCAGAACATGGGAGGTACACTGTCCAAGTAAGTACATCTTAGTCTAAACAATCATCATTAGAAGATGCTCTGTTAATCTGCATACTTGTTTTAAGGTAAGGAAATGCAATGTAAAATTATATGAATCATCAATTAGCAAGTTTAGAACAGTTTTCGTATAAACCTTTTTCTTTCATTTCTCAATGCCTTTATACGTTGACAACAGTGTGCACATAAAAATTTTATTAAAAAGAAAAGCAACACTGCTGTTACTCCACAGCAAAGGAACTATTTCTACAAGAACTGCAAAGTACTGACAAATCCAACAGTATCAAAAGTAGCTACAGCTGCATTGGTAGAAGAATGGCATCACATGAGCAATGCATCTGTTTGCCATCCCCATGGTTACATAGGGTTGGATTTAACGAATAAAATCTTCCCATGCGAGGACAGCACAGATCAGCAGACCCTCCTCCCATTTGGAACAAAAACTGTCCACACCTGCTAGATGCACTGAGCAACCTGCCACTACCACCACATGAACCAGCTACATAAACAGTTCCTTATGCTTCAGTCAGTCTTCAGCAGTTTTCATGCCCCAAATACTACAAAGCAGCCTGTTTTCCCACTGCCCTCTGCCTGTCCTTCTCTGTTTGCTTTCAAGACCAGTCTAATTTGTAGCAAGGGCTCTCTCTGAACATTCACAGACCCACAGATGAATAAATCTCATGGAAACAGGCAGGCAGAAGAAAAACCCACATTAGAGACTTCTGAGGTTCAATCAGCTGCAACTCAATTATTTGTATTCAGACTTAGCCAGCAACCACCAGGTGCTTAGTTCATAACCAGCCAGAGCTCATCCTTCTTCTCACCCACATGATAAGCAGGTGTCCTGCGTACAAGGCTCTGGTGCACCAGTGAGCTGTGATGAAGAAAGCAGAGTACCACAATGAACAGAGTTCTCCAGGGAATGTGAAATTTAAGTCAAGATCATTGCATATATAGTTACTACAGTAAGCAGTGAGAAGCCTGGACTCAAGAAGTCTGATATTCTGGCTGTACTGAATGGCAGTCATCTTGATAATTTTTCTGCACCTGTCTTATCAATTATTATTTCCAGGTACATCTTTACAAATCACGTACTAACTTCACTAAAATCTTGAGAGAAACCACTGATCGATGCCAGCATACCAAGACAATAAGACCAGAAAGCATTCTCTCTGTTCACTGTTAGAGCATTGTATAGTGAACAGAACCTATTAAATGTCAATTAAATGGTCACCTGCTGTACAGAAAAAGCAAGCAGGTAAAAGTTAAAAATGCAACATGATGTTGCGTCAAAGCTTAATATTTGAACACATCGTATCAGCATGTGTTTACATTACAAGGTAGGACATAGAACAAAAAGCCAAACATACAATGCATCAGTCAAAAAGACAAGACAAGGTTTAAAGCCTTTATTAATCTGGGCAGAAGGCTTACGTGCATTTGTGATGATGAAAATTATGTAAGTAACCTTGCCAAAAATTTCCTACCTTTAAAGTACCATTCAAAACTAGCTCACTTTATGAAGACACTGGAATTCTTCTGAATTAACTACAAAAGTCTGTTCTCTTAAAAAAATAAGAAAGTTCTATTACAAAGATGCCGTAGCGTAAGAAGCCAATTGAACTTCCATATTCTGTTTTATCAGAGGCAGAAATAATAGGAATGTTTAGTATAATGTTATCCTAGGTTTAAGTTATGTGTAATTTACAGAGACAAGTATAAGGCATGCTGTTAGGGACTGATTTGACACTGTCATCTGAAGGCAAGGAGGAAGGAAAGGCAGATAGACACAAATCTAGAAATACTCCCTGTTTAAAGTCAATTAATATGAAAAATGTTCACTACTGCTCTGGCTGATATGTTTCAGGTTCATTTCCTTTTGATTCCCTTCCCTGCCCTGTACTGAATCTTTATTTAAATGGCTAGCAGTACAAAGCTGAAGCATGGCTTACATGGCATTAAGAGTATGAGTTTTACTTAGTTTTATCTGAACAAGTAAAAATTTGTAATAATAAAACCATGTGTCAGACACAGAAAAGGTCAAGTAAGAGCAAACTAGGAAACTTTCTCTCTACATTTAGTTTATACAGTTTAAGGCATGGACTATAGGTAGCAGAAGTGCTCATTTAAAGGTGGAGTTACTACGTTTCTAAAAAATACATGTTGCTCAACATTTTGCACCAGATTTAAAGTTCAAAAGCAGGAGAGGTTATTAGCTTCTGCTTGACTGCTACTTAGCCAAAACTTTGCACAAAATGTGCAAACAACAAAGACAAATAAAAACATTAGAAAGTAAAAAGAATTGTTACTGACCTGTAATTATGTTCACAGAGACAGTTCCTCCTACTTTACAATGTACTAGAAGCTCAGCAGAAGAAATCCTAAACTTTCATTAGCTTGCACTCAAGATCATTCTCGTGACAGTCAAAGGCTTTTCAATTGCAAACAGGTTGTTATTGTTAATAGGGTTTTTTTGTTTTTGTTTTTTAAGTAAGTCAACATGTTTCAAATCCAGGAAAATTATAATTCTTTCTGTGGATTTCTTTTCTCAACATTCAGTCTTCTCTGATCTAAAATTCTTATGAATGCTACTAAAACTCACTGAGTCCACAATTTTTCAGTGCTCAGAAGTCAGAAAATTACAACTTAAAAAATGATGTACAACCTTAATTGTCACTAGTTGCATTTTAGAGTAAAACACACATTTCCTAAATACTGGATCACGCTGGTTCCAGTGCTTCTGCATACAGAAGTGCAGTTCCTTCTTATACAACATAGGTCTGAAAGCTCCCATTACCAAGAATATGCACCAACAAAACATATATTTGTAGTCCATGTAAGCCATTGATTGCAGCTACTTCACTACAGTAAGGCACCTAGCAAAACTTTAGCTGGAAAAGGTGTTTATACTCTACCAGGAGCTATTTCAAAACAGGAAGTCAACTGACTCACAAACACTGGAGGGACCTGAGGTCTGCACTGCACAGAATTGGGACATGGTAACTACCAACCATGAACTGATCTGCTGCAGTTACAGGCACCTAACAGAGACTCAGGGCAGACTGTAGGTAGTGCTCCCTTACAGTAGGGGAAGTAGTACCTCAGCAGTACTCCAGAGTCAAGTTCACAAGGTGCCTTTGTTTGACACATAGGTTCAGAGAACTGCTGGTGTTTCTGCCATGCATTTGGTCCCAGTTTCCTACTATTACTGCTCCATGCTACTGTAATTCATATTTTGGCCAGGTGCTACTACTATCAAATTATTGGCAAGCTCAGATGAAATCACACTCCATACAGCAACAATCACCGCTTGTGCCATTTCTGCAGAAGTATTTGATGCATTTATGCAGGTGCCTTGAAAGCATGAATCCAGTAAAGAAGCTTTAGCAGTACCACATACAGCCAGGCCACTTAATGCTTTGCTGAAAAGACACTGGAAACAAAAGAACAAGCCAGCTGCTTTTAGAAGAACTGTAATCGATCACCTCTCCTCAATACAATGCAACTAGCCAGCCCATAAAAGCAGGTAATGCATGAGAAGACTCATGTAATAATGATAGTCAAAGGCAGGGAGGGGAGGGGGAGTGGTATGAGAACAAGAGAGATCTTCTTCAAGAAACAGTTGTTTAGAAAAAACTCTAAGGATGGAAGTTTATGCTTTGCCCTTTAATAAAGTTTAAGGGAAAGACCAAAAATAAAAAGGAGCAATCACCTGGTGTCACCCAAGTTATCAGCCAGAATCATGGCAGACTTGAGTTTATAAAATATAATTCTAGAAATAACTGCACACAGTGGGGACACACATCCCATAAAAGGCAAACCAAGCCATGCAAAAGTGGCTATAGGAAAGAGCTCATGTCCAAAGCATCACCTATCAGGTAGTGACAGACGATGTCAGATTGTGTTGCTGTTTTGCCTTGCCGAGGCATAAAAATCACTAAAAAATGAACTCTCTACACAAAGGCCATATAGTTCTGACACAAGATACTACTACAAATGAATACTCCACATATGTTTTTCAGTTGGATTTTTAACGTGTACCATACATGCTAACGTGTGAATCTAGCACAATTTAGAATTGAAAGAAATATTCTATGAGTTTCTATCATGGAACAGCTTTTATAGATCTATTATAAGGCAATGCAAAATTAGTTGAGAAAAGCTGTGTTAGGCTAATTTATTCCCCCTCCCCCCACCCCCATCTGGGTCCAAAACACAGAATAGATTGATATGGCCTTATCAGTATTTGTATTTATCTGTATACAGTAACACAGGTTCTTCAAGACAAGCTGCTTATGGACTTACTCTACTTTAGACTTGGTATGAATGTAGCTTTCAATTACTTGTTACCCATTTAGCCCACAAAACACTTGCACCTGACACTTGCTGCACAAGAGATTGCACAGGACTTACCACCACTCTGAGCGTCCTTCTGCTGTGCAGTCACACAAGATTTCTCAGAGAATTCAGTGTTATTACAGACAAAACCAATATACTCAGCCATTTTCCACTATATTCAACTAGAAGACTTACACAATTATCTGTACTGACACCAGTACAATAACCTAAAAATGGACTCAAGGCTATTCCTCTGCCTTGAGCTTGTGCCTGTGCAATGCCGTAACATTGTTCCTAGGCTGAAATAGGACGCTGGAACACATTGTATGGAGACTTGTCCTGAGACAGAAGCATCCCAGGGCTAGCAACAGGCTCAGAGAAAAAGACAGACCTTGTGATATGGCCATCGTAATAATAATATCCCCCTGACAACCAGGCATGATCCATAACGATATAGGCAGGAATTACAGAGAAGAGGCCAGTAAGTCTGGATCTCTATGAATTTATGGGTACCTAATCTAACCCAAATTAACAGAGACTTCAGTTCTTATGGCAACATACAGATCTTCTAATATGATGATTTAAATGCTTCACCAGTGATGACAAAGCTATAAATCACTTCAGCTCAAGCTCTGCTACAGTTGCCACAATGCTACCTTACCATGGGTAGGTGTGGATAACGTTCACCCTAAAACTGCTTATTGTGGCTAGTCTTGGCAAACTCAACACCTAAAAAGCCACAATGTCTCCACTGCCTCACCACAAATGCTGTTTAGCAGAGCTATGAAAGGCATTTATTTACAAGTATTTGGTTAAAGTACATAAAGGTATCTGCCCATGGATATTCACCCATCTTGGGAAGATCTTGTCCAAAAATAACTTCCGCAAGAAACTTCTGTTGGCATCCTTGAACAACCCCACCCGAACTCTCAAACCAGAAAGCAAGCTCCAGAAAGACAACTCTTCACTATACTGGCAGATAGGCCTGAAAGAAGACAGGTTTACAGGACTGAATCTGATGCAATCTACCCCAAGACCACACAAAGAGAAGTTGCTTGCCTAGAAGAAAAAGCGGAAATGAAAGTGGAGCAGCAATCCTAATCATTTATTTTAATACTGCTATTAGGTACAATGACACTTTAAGTGATTGCAGACCAACAGGCACTGTCAGCTGAAAAATTCCAACACTAATCCTGGCAGAAATTAAACGAGAATCCTAGACTGACAAATGCTTGTAAATTAAACAAAAGACTGCTTCCAGCGGTACCCACTTCTCTCCTCTGAGCTTAGCTAAAGCCACATAGGTCAGGAAGAAGAAATCAATCAATAGGCAACTTTCAGGACATGAAAGGCGACATATGCTGTTACCAGAACCACACAGAGGAACTGAAAAGCTGCAAAATTAGCACACTGTCGGAACAGAAAGAGCTATGAAGTGAATCAATGAAAAAATTTGTGAAAAAGTCTCAATTTCTTTTTCTAAGCAAAATATGTTCTGACTTTTGTCATCAGGAAAGAGAACACCTTCTTAAATTTACAGATAGATCATCTACTGCTGCCATAATTTTTCACAAACAAAAACATCTTGAAGTTTCTACATCTGTGACTAGTTTCACTTACTAGCTTCACTGAGTTCTGGCAACACTGCACAGACACAACTTTTTGTCAGCTGAGGTAGGATTAAAGCTGTTTCTTTCCAGTATTTTTGGTGGCTTCTATTCCACTGTTCATCTTTTGCATTTGCTTTAAATTGATATTACATGATAGGGTTCTGAAAGCATTTGCTAGATGTCAGAGGTTCCCAGCTGTAAGAAAGTGGAAAAAAAAATTCTAACCTATGGGCAGCAAAACGAAATTACAAAAATCACAATTTCATCTGTAACTTACTCAAAGAATAAAGCAGTAAGGAAGAAAAAGGTAACTGTTCACCCAAAGGAAAGACCAAAACAGCAACAGGCAGAAGATTCTCCAGTAAGAGTCAGCAACCTCAAAGAAATTTTGATATGGAAAAGGCAAAAATAGTAAACACTGACAGACTGTTCTAGAAGACTGAGGGGAGAGAAGAGGGTGGAAGGAGAAATTACCATCTCTAGCTGATCAGATGACACAGGAGGAAAAGGTGCAACAATAGATTAAGCTATTAAACCCTTGGTCACAAGAGATAAAACGGTGTTACACCACAGACCACTGCTACCCTGAGGACACAAATAGGAATTTCAACTGCAGACAATGACAAAACATGTCTAATAAATCTTCCCTCTTCACTCAAGTATTCCAAATACAAATCGAACATTAATAAAAAAAACAAAACAAAACAAAAAACCACCTACCAATGTATGTACAAGCTTTCCTGCTCTGTACTTCACCTGGAACTTCACCCAGATTAAGTTCAGCTTGTGGCATAAAGACACATGAAGTAATTTCCTCAGATAAGATACTGTCTATATCACCAAAGCAGTACTTGGCTGTTACGACTGTAACACATGGCACTAACCTCCTGCTGGAGCTACATACTGAACAGGCAACAGCTGCTGTAGCCAGCCTTGTCTTGCTTTCTTCTATGCTTGTTTTCCATTGTCTTAGTTCCTGTAAAAACTAGTGGCTGACCTCTGAACTGTAACTTGAAGGAATAAAGGCAGAACAGATCTGCACTCTTTCTTTACATTTAAGCAAGATTTTAATCTCTACTGTTAACAAAAGACTATCAACTATTACTTGTGATTTAAACAAAAAAAAAAGTGATTGTAGCAGAGAGATAACTGTTACTTTTAATGTAAGCCTTTTCAGTTCTTCCATTTACTTGAAGTCTCACTGTTGTACTAAAAAGACATTTTCATTTGTTTTGTTTCCCCAAGATAACCACAGTACTAGCATAAATAAGCCATAACTTTACTTCCTGTATTTTTTTTTTCTTTTTGGTGGTCTATTACTGTCAGAAAACAAAGCTATTTATACACAGCAGAATTCTGCTCTTCTGCATGCCATACCATGTGCTCTCCGAAATACTTTATTCTCGTCGTGGTTGAACATTCCTTTTTAGCACGCTACCACGATACACAGCATTTAAATTTCTCTCCCACACAGACGAGGGAAAGGGGAAAAACTAAAGAACTGCTTGGTTTAATCATGCGGTGCCGTCAGGTTATCAGCCAGTTACGGTCCCAAAGCAAGGCTTAACGAAACGGAAAGCCGTAACACAAAGTCAGGGTTCCTCCAAGTCTACCTGTTGATGCCATAGCTGAGGTCTGCCCTCGAGCTCCCTGTCAGTTCCTACCCGACCTCAGCACCGGCAAGCCCCGCACTCCCGCTCTGCTCCTGCCCCGGAACCCCCGCCAGACCCCGTTCGGGG
>NW_009927728.1:0-2331 GCF_000696875.1 Nestor notabilis | reverse complement strand
TTCTGGAGACTGGGAGAGTATTTTGGAGATATATGATTCTATACTGGTTCTATTGTTGTTCTCTTCCTGGTAGTGCGTTTTGATTAGGAGCACCTTTTGTCTCACCCAGTGTCTCTGCTCAGCTCTGAAGGGGATGTAAGAACAGAGCATTTGTCAGTGATGGGTCGCTCACAAGGGCTGTGCTTTGGTAACCAAGTTAATAGTTCTTTTGGTGGATAGATTCAAATATTTTCTGACACTGGTGGTACTATTGGGATTTAAATGAACCTGAAACCTTTTGAGAAATCCCTTTGCCAGGTTCTGTCATCTACGACAGTGAAAAATCTGGCAGTTTAGGTTTGCCTTTATCTGCCACCAGCCTGCATACCTGTGTTTAGCAAGTTTATAACCACTGTAACTAGAATTTTCATACAAGAAAGCAGACAGTTTTTATTCCTGTAGCTAGAATTGGAAGAACTGAGCAAAGCTGTAAGATCACGTCAGCGTTGTGTAATTTGCTGCTTCTGCAGATCTGGTTTTGTCTGTATGGAGAAATGGGGTGTAAAGAATTTGTACAAGTAACATTTATTAATGGACTGAAAGATACGTAGATTGAAAACGGTGTTTTATAGCCAGCTGATTGCAGAAGCAGAATGCTGAGTTCTCATCTCCTCTTTTATCCTGACTTGTATTAACCTGGAACCTGCTGTTCTTTTTTCTTGTTTGTAAAGTAAAACGGTGTCCCTCAGTTGATGGAAGAGCCAGCACAGTGCCGAGTGTTACCGGTACTACTGCTGTGATTGAAGTGATTTTTCTTGCTGTATATCCAGGCATCGAAACTTGTTTCTTACTCTTTGCAAAGCTTCATATTCCCTGTTCTGGTCTTACTAAATCATTTCATGCCTGCTGGACTCCTTCTGCCATCTTCCACTAAAAATGGGATTCAGACTGATCCATTTTGTATGAAGGTTCCTTAAGTTCTCCCTTGCTGCCTTGCGCTTTAAGCAGTTGTCTGCAAATACTTTAAGTGAGAGTCTAATCCCCAATGCCTGATTGAAAAGTCTGGTTCTGCATTAGCACTGGCTTTCAGGGAGGAACAACTGAGCAACAACTAAAACCATCGGTGTTATCAGCGTTGTTCCCAGGCTGAAAGTCAAAAAACACAGCACTGCACCAGCTACTAAGAAGGAGAAAAAATGACTGCTGTAGCTGAACCCAGTATGTGTTAAGACTACAAATTCTCCATTCATGTAACCAGTATATTGAGGAAAGGAGGTTTTTGGACTTCAGGTGATGCTGTTCTTTCCAATACTGCATAAATATTTCCATTTCTGTTCATTTTCCTCTTCTCTTTTGGCCTGTGTGTGGAGCCTTGTCTGTGAAAGGAAGGACCAGAGTTAACATAGCCTGGAAATTATTTGAAATTACTGATTTTTTAACTGATTAAATCAGAAAGCAATAAACATTAAACCTTTATTTGAAACACGAAGTTTTCTTTGCGAAGCTGGGAAAACTTCCATCAAAATGTTTTGCATTTAAAAATCAACTGCCTTTTATTAACAAAAGAAGTCTTGGCAGTTTGTATTGAAGAGCCATGGTGCTCAGTGCTAGATTTTAAGGTTTGAAAAAATTCTTACAGTTCTCTTTTGTGTGAAAGGTCTGAATTTTTAAACTGCTGACCTGGCCATACTGCAACAACTTAATGCTTGGTTTCATGTTCACATCTTATGTTACCAATCTTGTAATGAAGGGTTGGGTAAGACTGTTTAACGTTTGAAAATAGAATTAGGTTATTTTTTAAAACTCAAGTAGTGCTTTGGGTTTGGGCAGTTGCCTGCCTCAAGGTGGCCTTGGGAGGACAAGGTGGAAGGCAGACGCCATGTCCCAGCCCTGATCAGTGCCCATGGCAGTGGGGACTGCTCTCTTTGGCCTTCTCATGCCTTCCCTGCAGCCAGCACCCCAGGGCACTATGGAATAAGGCTGTTAGAGCACGTGCCCACGTGGTTTCTATCCATGGGCTGTCATTTCAGTGCTTTTTGTGGTTCCTGTCTGCCTGCACTGCAGTGCACAGGCAATAAATGGGTGGCGGGGCCAGCTGGAGCCAGGAGCTGCTTCTCTGGCCCACTGCCACCATTCTTGAAGTCTGCTTTGGGTTTTTGTAGAAACCTTTCTGGCTTTTTGCTCCCTTTGTTCATTGTGATTTGTCTGTGGATATATATGTGAATCCCACTGCTTCTGTGGGTGACAAATAAGGCTCACGTGCACACTCTCTTACTTTTCCTTGTCTAAGTTATAAGGAAGAAAAAGCTTGATTTTTCCATCAATTCTGTCTCCCTAAACATATTGACAGCA
>NW_009927727.1:78349-90111 GCF_000696875.1 Nestor notabilis | reverse complement strand
AACTATTCTATGATTCTATGATTCTATGCTGTTCCTTCTCTTAAATCTAAAACTGCATAAAGTTCACGTGGAACACTGGAGAGCTACTATGCAGTATTTTTTCTCTTTAATTAACATAACTATTTCACGAACCTATTAAATTCTACTGCACCTAAAAATGCGAAGTAATTTTCCAATTGGGATTTTGCATAAAAGAAAGAAACCAGAAGCATACTACTAAGTGCCCAGTTTAGGAAAAAATACTATGGCATAGAAGAGCCAAAGAATCCTTGTTTCTGGTCCATACGTTTTGTCATCTGTTGCTGTATCACTGGAGACAGAAGCCTTGAATACCATCATAATTTCTTTTATAACAAAGATGTTTAGGTAAGTCAAATATCCAAGAGACAAAACAAAACTAGCAAAAAATATCGTGTGCCATATGTCATATTATTCTCAATGTTAAGGTATTTTTAGTTTGATAAATTTACTATGATTAAACTCATAAAGTAGATGCTGGCCATATTGAGCAATTAAGTGTCAGTAAGGAGCTCTGATAAAAGCTGGCAGTACTATATGGCCTTCTAATACGCATGCAATTGGAGATTTAGAGAAAATGTATGAGATACTATTTATTAGACTGTAGATGAAAATACCCCGAGTCTTTTCTGGCAAAATACACTTTAGAAATGGAAATAAATTAAGTCCAGACCATCCCTATACATTACAAAATAACACTTATTTATGAAAAAGGCAAGAGTTGCATTTATGAGCTAAAGAAAATACTGGAATATAAAAATCAAAAATTATATTAAAAGTAACAATAACTGTGTATCAGCTTGGAGCAGGGGCATAGTTAAAATATGTGAAATATGCACCAGAAATTTTAAAGTACAAGACAAAACAATGACAGTTCCTTTCAATCCTACCAGATTTATAACTGAATATGTGAAAAATACAGATGCAGTATATGGTACTTTATATAAGATTGTTGCAATACAAGAGAAGTTAGGACTAAAGCGTTGTGCAGAAGATAAGGTGAATTCATTTTTTGCTCTGTTATCCAACATAATCCTTTACTCTCCAAACACAAAATACCCATGGTGTCAATGCCCACCGTAAGTACCAGGAGGTTAACACAGTTTCATCATTTCAGTGCTGCAGTTGATACTACTAGTGCCAGTCACACGCATCTGTACAGTTCCACAGTTAGGTATCATGGCTTGAAAGAGTCACACAACTTCCTACAGTTACATTAGAACAATTAAAACTTTCACTCTTTCAATGACAAGGAATTTGGAATCAAACTATAGAATGTCAGTTAAGAAAATAAAGGCAATAATACCATTAAAGTAGCAGACTACGTTTTCAATTTTGTTAAACACTATCAACGTAATTTTAGCATAGTAAATTTATTATTTTTTAAATGGCTGAGATGCAAAGAATAGTACTATGAGAGTATGACACATGCCATGAGGGGCTGTGCCTGTTCAGAGACAAACATTTAATTTTTAAAAGAAAGTTACATAGCTTTAGCACTGTAACAGCTTTATGTATTGTAGGTTATGTTTCAGCACTCAACCAAAATGGCACTGCCAAGCACTGTGTTTTAAACTTATTTTATGGAAGGTTTTTAAAACCAACAAAGCAGAAAATCTGCTGCTTGCTGAAAGAACAAAGCTTTCTTAGAGTATTAAACCCCCAGTGGTAGGGATTTAAGAGTTAGTCTCAGAGAGAAGTATGGCAAAGAATTAAAAACTACTTGTGTATCTATCTCTTGCATAGAAAACTTCATTACTTGAAGTCCAATCATATGAAATAAATAGTAAGCAAATAAAGTTTATCTATTTGATGAAAACAGTATTCAAGCCAACGTCAGAAGAGAAATGTGCTCTGAAGGCAGTATTTCCTGAAAAAAATGAAGCTTTCCTTTCTTCTCTCCTTTCTCTCTCATGGCCTGGCCTCACCAACTGTGAGCGCTCTTACTCTCAAAAAACAAACACTAAAATACAGTTTCTCCATATTTACAGTATCAATGCTGATGGAAGAGACGAAGTACTTCGAAAAACTAGAGTCACGTGCAATGTCAAAAACTTGACATGCACAAAATGAATATAAACATTTGTACCTCAACCTTGTCCTCTTATTTATTTCAGAAGCTCTTTGAACCCCTGCTGTGCAATCTATACATACACATCTGCTTGGCCAGGAAGGTGCGCTCCAGGTACCAGTGCTTCAGCACGTGGCCATTCACCATGTTACAGGTTTTGCACAATATTTTCTGTTCAAGTTATGAATGAAAGTAAAGACCGGGGTCCTAATAAAGGACTAAGGAAACTGCAATAATCTAAGAAGTTCTTCTAAATTCTCCCAATTCCCACACAGTAAAAAGCATTTTCGTAAGAATGAGTGAAGTGGTGATAATTCCTATGCTGAATTGGGGCCTCTGGACTATACCAGCTCATATCACACCAAAAACATTATTAGAAATCTAATCCCTCAGGCATGTGTGTGTGTGTGTGTAAATAAATAGACATCATTTCATGTACCTCTTGCATCATCCACTTAGCACTGTGCTACACACAGGTTAGCAAACATCTGTAATGAAAAAGCAGCTTCAGTCATGCCTTTCAGAAGGATAGCTAAAAGATTACTTTCAGAATATACCTGTAACTTCAGATCAAGCAGATCTTTTAATTTACATGAAGGCTTCCAACAGCACAGTGCAGAATTTGTCAGTCTTTTAACATTTTTTCATCCATTTGTTTTTGTACTCATATTCTGCTTATTTCACAATTCAACATTTAAAGATAAAATTAAAAATGCAAATAGTTACCAGTCACCTTGCAAAATTTTAGTTCTTCTTCGTCACACATTACATTGCCTTAATTCTGTGGTTTTCCACCTTACCTGAGATATTATAGTAAAGCCTGTAATACAGACTTTCTCTGTATACAGAGAGTACATCTCTGTACTAATCTTTGGAGTACAGCTCTAGTCTCAGCCTGGCTACTTTTCACATAGAATGTAATGTCATGCTACTTTGACTTACAAAGGTGAGCAGTGCTGGGACAGACTCCTTTGTGCAATTTCTACTGGCAGGTTTTTGCTTGGTTATTATTTGGGAGTTGAAGATGGAAAGTAACATAACATTATTAATGATGCTGATGCTTCCAATTGGCATTGCAAGCTTCATGACTGGGGATTCTGAGCCAATTTGGACAAAAAGACTGACAGCAAAAATATAGTGATGCATGTATTAATCCCAGACACCAAGGGCCATGATGCCTCAAAGGCTGATGCTACTTCCCAGCAGTCTCAGGGCATTTTTTGCTCAGAGTGGGTAAGAAAGACATAAAAAAAGGTGACAGTGCCAGGATCATCCCTGACATAACTCTGCACCCTTTTGTTTTCCCCCAGAAAGGTTTTGCAGAGTTCCAGGAAACACAGGATTTAGCTGGGGGAAAGGAAGAACACCTGGGACAATGTTACAGCCATGCATCTTCTTCAGCCAGATACACAGGAGTTGAGAGCCTTGAGATTCATTGCTTGCTGCTGGGAGAAGGTACGCCCCCCAGAACTGTCAAAAGACCAATAGGCTAGAAGACAGAAATTAAGCCAAAGGCTGTTTAGGCCAAATACCTTCTGAATCCAATCCCCAATTTCTATATTCAGCTGAGGCCAGATGAAGGATTTAAATTATTTCCAATAAAAATTAATAAAAATATTTTAACACTGTAAAAATATTCAGAAAGTCATTGAGTACTGCTTTCTATACAACCACAAGTATGCTGGATTCTAAAGCTATGACTTTTTCCTTGCAGCTCCTGTAATATTTACTCTTGGTGCCATCTATAGGTAGTCCTTACTGTAAACTGGTAAGATAGTTGTCCTGGGTTCAGCTACAGCAGTCATTTTTTCTCCTTCTTAGTAGCTGGTGCAGTGCTGTGGTTTTGGCTTTCAGCCTGGGAACAATGCTGATAACACCGATGTTTTTACTTGTTGCTAAGTAATGTTTACTCGGACCAGGGACTGTCTCAGTCTCATCCTTTGCCAGAGAGGAGGGGAAGCCAGGAGGAAGCAGAGGCAGGACACCTGACCCAAACTGGCCAAAGGGGTATTCCATACCACAGCACGTCATGCCCAGTATATAAACTGGGGGGAGTTACCCGGAAGGCCCAGATCGCTGCTTGGGTCGGGCTGGGTATCGGTCGGCGGGTGGTGAGCAGTTGTGTCCTCTGCCCTTGTTATTTCCCTTATCATTATTATTGGTAGCAGTAGTGGTTTGTATTATACCTTAGTTACTGGAGTGCTGTTATCTCAACTCGTGGGAGTTACGTTCCTTCGATTCTCCTCCCCATCCCTACGGGAGCGGGGGGAGGAGGGAAGAGGGGGGGTAGTGAGAGAGCGGCTGCGTGGTTCCAAGTTGCCGGCTGGGCTTAAACCACGACAATAGTGAAGGATGTTATGATCACTGATACCTTTTATTTCTCTTACGATAGCTGTTCTTGGGCTCTTACTAAGCAGAATTAAAATTGCAGTGGTTTTTAAATTACATCTAAATATGACTTACCTAAACCCAAGGCTCCAACTAATCTTAATTTCTTCCCATTTTTGTAATTCATTCAAATATCCACTGAATGTGTTAATATTGAAACTGTAGTGTAAGCAGAAATCAAGAAAAAGACATAATCTAAAATAGCTATAAAAGTTGAAAAACAATTTCTTCAGTCAGCATACTGTAAAGATGCAGTATTTCGTGCAGGCACTGTTAGACTGACATGAAGAAATATCTATTTTGAAGTTGTACCTAGAAGAGCAAACAAAACCCTTTTAATTCCTCCTCCCAAAACTCTTACACAATAAAAAACCATCCTTTTCTGTCCCAGCAAAATGAAAAGGAAAGGGAAAAGGAATACTTTATTAACAGGCCATAAAGAAAGGAGCACAGGGAAAGAACTTTAATATATGCAATATTATTGCACTTATTTATAATGTAGTATGTCTTGTGTGTCTTGCACACATGTACCATCATGACAGCTTGGCTGTTTTATGATGGGGGTAGAATAAATCTATTATTTAAGTCTAAATACAAAACCTGTATTTCCATAACCTAAACAGGAGGGGAAAAAAAAAAAATCATGTGCATGTGGTGTGTACCAGATCTCAAACTGTTTTATGAAATATGAAAGTCTTAAAGGTAAAACTAGTAAGCAAATCTGTGACACTTCCCCATATTCAGTTCAGGATCATGCTTGGTTTTAGCCTCTCAGCTGAACTGAAGTACCTTTTGCAAACCACTAGTGTTTCCCAAACAATTCTTTTTCCTTACAATCTACTGAATCAAAATATGAATGGATGACAGCAGAGACATCACATGAAGACAGTTGTTTATAATCATAAATACAAGTGGGTAGGAGGACTAAGTAGGTAGAAACGTCTTTTTACCTCACTTTACACCTTAGAAGGTGTATCACCACTAGGATGCAAGTATGCTCAATCATTGTATGTGTTCTGAAAGGTATTGATTTAAACAGTAGGTTATTCATAGAAATATGTAATTGATTTTATTCACCAGAAATCATTTAACATGCAATAGAATTAGAAAGAGAAAGGATGATCGGGGATGGGGAGAGAGAGTGAAAAAAGAAGGGGTTTAATATTACCACAAAAAGAAAATCTCACATGATGTGTTCTTCCGTATCACAGCCAACAATAAATACCTTTAATGCCTCATTATTACAGTTGTCATGTATTTGCCAAAGATAGGCAAAGGTAAAAGACATTCTGTTTCCAAAATGTGGTATAGTATACACAGTGAATTATTATAGTTTAGAGTGAATTGTATGACAAGCCTCTACCAAAATTTTCATGGCTTCATCAAGCCCTTTCAAGTAGCCTCCTCTGACATCCTTCCTTCCTACCATCTATTCCCTGTTCTATACGTACCCCAGAGTCCAGATTATTTAATTAGCCAATGAACACTAGCAGGGAAAGGTTTGCCTATTGCCCCTTTTGACTGTTCTAAACTGCATGTTCTAAACTGATTACTTGTTGCCCAGTGATGCAAACTGATTACCTGATTTAAAGCCCTTAATTAAATAGCCATTCATTGAACCCACAGTTAAACAGAACACGTGGTATTCTGTAATTAAAACAAATTGTTGTACACAGTATCTTTTAATTCAATAGATTTGTATGACCCATTAACACTATATTAAGCTTGAATACGAAAGAAGGACTGTGACTGAAGTGAAAAAGGGATATACTGTGTGCTTTGAATTGGAAATAACTATATAACAACCAATAAAAAGTTATTATCCACAATAGGTTTTATCTTTTTATATCACCTTTAAACTAGCCCACAATTACCTCACTGAGCCCAGTTTTTAATACCTGCATGTACACTGTGTGTTTTCCATGAAGCGGCTGCTACTTTCTGAATGGAAAGTAGCCTTCTACTATTATTAGAGTAAAATTCTAATTCAGGTTCTCCTTGTCAGAATATAAATAAGCACAAAGTCATTCCATTTCAACATTAACGTATCTGAAGCATTTCTCTTCCCTGGTAAATCAGTTTCCTTCCTACCCTTTTTCCAATGTCACCATTTGCGTTTTTAGTTTCTGCACTACTTCCTCACTCTCTCCTCCTGACATGAAATGCAGAGCTTTCTAGTTTCACCCTTGTCACTTGGCCACTGCAGTTCTCCTTCTTGAACTACTCTGTTCCCTTCTCCTTAGCCATCTGAGGCTAGTCAGGTCGCACTGCTTTTCCAGAAAGAAAGGTATTTCTTTTTCATTCTCCCAGGACAGTACAGGGACCACTGGGACTTAGATATAAGATGAGACATGGAAGGGACGTGATTTTTATCACAGCAGGGTACAGGCAAGATAAAAACAGCTTATGCAACTCAATACAACAGAAAGAGTCCCACTATGAAATATCTGGTTACCTTTGCCCAGGATATGCATGAAAAGCAATGGCCTTTTTTCAAGGTGGGTCAGGGAAGTTATCTTCAAATCACAAGGCTTTTCCTGGTTTATTCTTCAACAGTCCCTTCAATGCCCTGTTGCACGGAGGTAGATTTTCCCCCTCTTACAGAATAAACACAGATCAACAGTACAAATTCTGTCAGTTTTCACAGATGAAGCCAGAAAGAAAGAGGAAGAAAGCCTAGCACCTTTCCTCTTCACACTCAAAATACTCCTATTATAGAGAATAATGACCCAAGAAATTGAAGTGTGTTTCAGATGAATTTTTTATTAGAGGGCCCAGGAAAAAAAAAAATTGAATACAGTTTGCCCAGCATGCTCTCTGTATAACACAGAGCACTTGTTTTTTTCATATTCAAAGTACACAAATAATTTCCTGGTTGGAAGCTTCTGAATAATGGTGCTTTCCTCTCTTTTGAGTGCTTCTAATTTTCTTCTTCTGTCAATTAAAAATAACTTGATAAAAATAGCTTTATAAAGAGTAACTTCATAAAATGCTTATAGTTTAATCCTCTAATGAGAATTAGCACAGAGTACCAATTTTATTCAGGTGCATACAAAAATCTTACCTACTTGCTGCTAAAAATTGAGTTCTCTGAAAGTAAAGTCAATGACAAATTAAATCTTGCCTTTATCTTGCAACAGAAGACTCATGAAGAGCCAAAGAGCTGCAAGATTAAGGCAGCATAACTAATAACTGATACAAAAGAAAAATCATATTTGATTTTGCTTTCAGGTTACAGTGCTCTACGTGCACCATGGAACTGGACTCGTACCTTGACCACAAGTTTCAAGCTCCATTAGCACAGGTGCCTATGCTAGGGCTAGAGCTGTAATTATGAAATATAGATCTTCATAAAGCTGTAACATGTATTTGTCACATAGAATCATAGAATGGTTTGGGTCCCCCACGGGTAGGGATGCCTCACACTAGACCATGTTGCCCAAGGCCCTGTTCGACCTGGCCTTGAACACTGCCAGGGATGGAGCATCTGCCACTTCCTCGGGCAACCCATTCCAGTGCCTCACCACCCTCACAGTAAAGAACTTCTTCCTTATATCTAATATGACAATTCAGATGAAATGTTTTTCCTCAATGCAATAAAAATGAAGGCAATTCTCAGACAAACAGTCATAAAGAAAGAGTTACAGTCAAGAACGCAGTCCTTTAAAATAATATTAATAGAACACACTATTCACAATCCATCTTGACTGCTGATAACTGCTATTAAGTTGCAGGCATCGTGCAACTCCAGACTTAATCAGTCATCGTGAAACCTACCCTTTTCTCACCTTTAACTACAAACATCAGCTGAAAGGTCTTGCTACGCGCCCTTTACTTAAAATATTCCCAAGCAATCTTTCAACTCTACTGGATTGCTTACCAAGGAGATACAAATCTCCAGTGATGAGAAATTTGTCTGCTCAGGCATCAGAGTCAATGTGAAGTGAGAAGATTTGCACTAATTTCAGGGGTCAGTCTATCTGTTTCTAAGCTACAGTATTTCCATACAAGCAGTTCTGAGAATATCCCAGTTCTGCTGGTAATGGCATGTATTATTTATCACTCCTGAAATCATGGCCTGTGCTAAAAAAAAAGAAGAAAGAGTCCATTTCTCAAATGAATTTATGCCTGTGTAAGTGCTGTGTTAAAAAATGAGTATTTTCTATTAGATAAAAATATAGTCTAGTAACAACCACTACAGTTCTTGTAACTCCCTCCTCTCTTTTTCCCCAGGGAAAATTGCTTGAAAAAACAAGCCAAATGGTAAGTGTGGTAGTGGCCAGACCACACCTGCCCTGACTCCCTGACCCTTCACTCTACCCCACACTCTATCACTCTCTGTTTTTTTTCTTTTTACCATCATCTCTCTCCCTCTCAGTGTTTGTCTCCATCCACCCAAATGAAATAGGATCCCAAAACTTCCATAGTAGTTCTTCTAGTACGCTTTTTTGGTGCACCCCTCAAGCTACATGTGCTTCAACTGTGTGGTTAGCAAATTGGTCAGGATAGGAAGGGAACTCTTTATGAATTTTTCCTTGCCCAGTACCTAGCATGACCATGTTCATCCTTGATTGCCTGATCAATGTAACAAGGAAATTTAGGATTATGGTTTATGTTACTAGGTTTCTCCTTATGTAGCCCATTAAGTAGGGAAGTGTGGAGAACTGGGAAACAGAGAAATTAAGTGTCATAACACCAATAACATAAGCATCCAGTACCTACTGCCTTACTGTCCATTTAATCTTAGCACCAAAATCCATGAGAATCATTGCCTCTTCTCTCATGATGAAATTCAACCTCTGTATCACCAGTACCCTTTTAAGTGCTCCCACTGGTCTCGTTTTTGATGCCATAGCATCTAAACCTCTAAGTACAGTATAGAGTATCAGTAACCACTCCACCTCCAGCTATTTCAATAACTGTCACAACGAATATGGAGAGCAGCTGAATTGACCTACATCACTACTCACTCATACAGTTACTTTGGTTTTACAGCACTGGCATAATGGGTTTGTTTGATATATTTTAAATCTTAATTTTATTGGAATGACTACAATATTTGCATTGTCTTTTCATTTATGTGAATGAAAAAAAAAATCAAAGCCTTTCACTAGCAACAAAGGTCTTTAAAAATCTGCAGTGCATTCATTCTTCTCAGAGTTTGAAATATGAGTTGCTATTCACATCTGAAATCACTGCTTCACTGAGTGCAAGTAAAAAACTGCTAATATTTCAGTGGATTAATATAGTGGCTTAAATTATTCATTAGGAAAATACAGTAATCAACTAAAAGTAACTTAAGTTGACACAAATTTGCCAGCATAAAGGAATGCTCAGAGTATTTTCACAATACTTTAAGGAAAAATTTCCTAGAGCATGTAAAAAATCATAAACATCTTCAGTGAGACCAATGATCTGTTTTCTTCTGGACACCTGATTTTGAGAGACATACAGGGCCAAAAGCCCAAGAGTACAGGCTACAGCAGGGCTTCTTAGTAAGGTGAAAAATGAAATAGCATCATTTCAGTACCATAAATATTCAGTAAAAAATTGTCCAATGTATTTTTAGGGGGGGAAAAAAACCAAAACCCAACATAGGAAAGCTACTGATTTTGCTTTCCAGAATCTGACCTTTCAGAATCCAATATGAACCAGAAACATGACAGGAGTACAGATTATGAGATACTTTCCTCAGAGATGTCAAACCGGATTTATGATGAAGTTTCAGTTACATTCTACCCAAATTACAATTAAGTATATTTATATGACTAACACATGAACACCGGCAGAATTTTTTCATGGTCCAAAAAATGTGAGCTCCTGTAAACTGATGATATATTTTGCTCCTTAAGAAGGAGTACCACCATCTTCCCCACTAGATGAACTTGCAATGGCAAGCACCCGAGAGACACAACAGAAGAATGAGTTAAAAACAACCCTTCCTCCCCCATCCACACGCACAGATCCTCCGAAAACACCTTCTTTGTGCATCACAAAACAAAGTTGTCCAAAGCTCTTAAATTAAATAATTCTATGAGAAATTGTTTGGGTCCTTTTCTTTGCCCCCGTTCACCAAACCACAGGAAACAAACTGTCACAGATGTACTGTTGAACCCTACTAATCCATCCTTCGCAGAAAAGATTTGCTTTTGTGTGTTAAGCAAAATGGGTAAACTCGCATCCTAGAATAGCTGAGCCTTCTTCCTCACATGATGACAGTGGGTCATGAAAAGGTGAAAAAACTGTCTTGACCAAAGGGACCTGCATTTTTACAGTCTGCTGACCATCACCTAAGCTTGCTATATTATTCAGGGATTTCTCACATAACTCAGTCTAAAAGATTACTAATTGTCAAGAACTGACTGGAGTCAATTTAGCAAATAATTTGAATAACAGGATTTTTAACATGCTCCCAATAAAATTTATTTATCAGCCTGTGTGGTTCTCATGTATAGCAAAAGCTACAGAACTGTAACAGAGATGTTGATATACCCTAAGAATGGGTAACTGCCCAACTAGCACATTCTAGCATGGCTGCGAAGGATGACAACACCAATTAAAGGGATCACTCTCTGC
This sequence comes from Nestor notabilis, assembly GCF_000696875.1. Taxonomy (NCBI): domain Eukaryota; kingdom Metazoa; phylum Chordata; class Aves; order Psittaciformes; family Psittacidae; genus Nestor; species Nestor notabilis. Next base: position 79,058 of record NW_009927727.1, on the reverse strand, counting down.
ACTCCATTAGATAATTATCCAGATAAGGTCAAGGCTCACATTCTCCTCAAGTGCTTTGATAATGGTTTATTACAGCAGCCCATTTCAGGTTACATTAGGCTGACAGCTGGTGTATGGAATACATTTCAGCACAGCTGCAATGAAACAATCTGGAGGTTAATGGCAAGGGAGAGGGGGCAGCAGTCAGAAAGGCAAAGGCAGGCTCTTCCTCTCCCTACTTCATCTGCAAAGGCTGGGAAAGCGGCATATAAGGCTGCCCTTTCTGTGCAATCCCAACGGGATATGCACCCCCTTGTGCATTACTTCTGTAAGTCACAGGAGACGTGGGCATTGAACACGCAGCTTCTGCAACCATGGGGTTTCTGCTGACGGACTTTGAAGACAAAATGTCTCTTGCGGTATTAGAATCCACCCCTGGGATTCTTGTGATTTGCACAAGCCCTCCACAGATACCATAATCAAGCACTATATACTAAAGCTATTTAATACTTCTAATGAAGTCCTCTTTTCATCTCCATTTTATTTATAAACCTGTCTTTTCAGAAGCATATTGTAATGATTAAAAAGCACTTTAACACTGCTGTTAGGTATTTAACTTTAAAAGCAATTTATATATACACTTGTAAAGCTTTAGCTAAAACACAGAACATACTAAAAAGATACACCTTTTTCTTCTGCTGATTTCAACAAACTTTGAATTATGACTATT
>NW_009927727.1:68816-78318 GCF_000696875.1 Nestor notabilis | reverse complement strand
CGCCCCTCTTTCCTTTTCAAGCACCTGCTGTAGCTGCAGACTCTACTCATTTGATATTAAGTCCTGCTTACAAGAGTTTATTTATGGATGAAGTCTTCAGAGAAGGCACATTATGACTTCCCTATATAATGAAAGCCCTTCTTAATTTTTTTAATATTCTGAGAAGCCAAGATAACCAAAGTCAGCTTCTTAAATTCGTACTTGAAGCAGCTGTTTAAGTGACCTCATTTAAAACAAAAAGGAAAAAAAAAAAACAAACCAAAAATCTTTGCACATTTCCTCTTGACTTTAGTGAGAGCTGCTGAGTACTCAGAAAAGAAAACCAAATCACATATTCAGCTGCCTTACTTTGATTTAATTCATCATGCCACGGTTCAGAAATCATGGACAGATAGATATTAAATCAAATTTTCAAATGCAAGCTGCAGAGGTTTTTCACCTCCCAGGATTTCAGTTGCTAGATTAGAAAAGGAATTTGGCTCTCTGACATCAGTGAGATTGCTCAGATAAAAAACAAATTGACTGTGTTCTCTCATGTCTTAGATTTAACACTGTCCTGTTAACTCTCCTCTTTGAAACGCTTTCTAAATGTCAACTAACTAATCTTTACAACATGGTGGGAAGAAAATACTGCATTTTACAACTCAGAGAAGAGAAGCAACAGCCACACCTGCAAAAAAGAAGCGTGTAACAGCAGGCATGAAAGCTCAGAAGTTCTGTCCCCAACCCACATCACAAGATCAGGGCATCCTGCTGCACTGTGCACACTGGCCCTGTAGGCTGTCCCGCTCAATCGTTTGTCAAGAGCATAAAATAAGTGATGGCAGTGCACATGCATCAACACTCTCGCTGTTACTGCATAATCTTTTGATTACACCACTCTGTCAAGTGACTAAAATAGCTATCTTGAGACAGCATGCTATCTTGCAGCACACCTTTTGAGGTCTCATAGTAATTCCTTTTGTAACAAGAAAATTACTCTCAACCTCCAGCAAAAAGACACTACCAGAACAGGTGGGCCAATGAAAGGGCTGACTTCAAATAGTTTCATCAGTCAGCTTTTTCTTCCTGTGGAGAATTTGCAACAGATCATGACTGTTTGTTAGTTCACAGCAGGCTTTATGATTTTGTCCATGTGTCTAGAATGACAGCTGCCTAAACTGTGCTGATCGTAAAAAAGGAGTAAATATTTATCCTACTGCAAGAAGCCAAGATGCCTGGATACAGCAGGCATAGTCCCTAACCACGCATGGCAGGCATCTTCACAGGATCACAGACAGGCTGAGGTTGGAAGTGACCTCTGCACATCATCTGATCCAACCCTTGCTCAAGCAGAATCACCTACAGCTGGTTGCCCAGGATCGTGTCCAGGCAGCTTTTGAGTACCTCCAAGGAAGGAGACTCCACAAGCAGTAATTCACTACATAATTTAACAACAGTTTTATTCTGAGTTTAAAAGCAAGAATACATAGCTAAGTCCTTCAAGTGCTGGGTAATAAATCCAGCAGCTGTGCCCATGAGGCACCATTTTGAATATCTGACTGTATCAAAAGAGCAAAGCATGCTATCTATGACTGAAACTCTTTGAAAATATTTAGACAACTTCTGCCTTGAGATCTTGTATTTGAAATATTTTGTCCTTACAATGGTGAAAGGGCATGAAAGCCAATGTTTAGAATAATCCAAACCAAAAACCTTTGAAGTACCTTTTAGACCAAAGTACTTCTGCTCTTCACTCTTCTCAGCACATCAAGCCTGACACATTCACATTACAAGCATTCTCTTTATCAATCATGCCTGCCCACCCACCAAATATGCACACGATGAAACATGTATAAGTACAGCTGCCCTCTACTCCAACCAAGAGCCTTTAAAAAGATGGTGTACAGCAATCCAGCTTCCCTTTTGGACTTCTTACATATTGCTCTATATCTCACTCTTAATCTATTTATACGTAGATTTCTTACAAGGACATTGTTGTTCAGCTTCCTTCCACTTCCTTGACGGGTAAATAGTACAAAACACTCTTTTTCCTTCACACTGAATTAGATTAACAGAACAGACCTTTATCTTAGAGGAATTGAAGAGATTAGAGAGTGTTGGAAATGATCCAAGTTTTGATCTGTAAAACATTCACAGTAATGATCAACACTATACTTACAAAAAATTTAGTGAGAAACAAAGCCTAAATTTGTGTTGTACAGTAAAGATAGGTTTGAAAAACCTATTGAAAACTGCTGGTATTTCAATGTTAAATTAAAAATTGAAGAAAAATATATTAACCAGTATATTTAAAGCAGCATGATTATTTTTCACTCCCATAAATGTCACTCCAAATCTCCTGCAAAAGGCAGAATCCTCAAAACACAGTGTCATAGTGACATTTGCTGGAATTGTCAATCAATTAAAATAAACAAACAAATAAAAGAATTAAATTGAACTAGGCCAGGACAAGAGTGAAGCTTAGCTTACTCACTTTTGATGGACAAAATATAACTTGAAGACATTGTTGCTAGAAAATGGAAAGATGGAAAGGCAATGTAATTTTTCTTCTTGGTAAGGACCAATTGTTTATTTGCTCGTATTTCAGTAGACAGAATTTCAGGCATTTGGTGTTACACAGACAGAAGGTGAGAGCAGAGTAAAGGTTATAACTACTAACAACAAACTTATTTCATGTTGAAATAAATAACCTAACATTACAGAAAACATTACAGAATCATAGAATGGTTAGGTCTCACGAGAGCAGAGTAGAGGGGCAGGATCACTTCCTTTGACCTTCTGTCAATGCAGCCCAGGATACAGTTGGCTTTCTGGGCTGTGAGTGGACACTGAAGCTGGCTCATGTTAAGTTTCTTGTCAACCAACACCCCCAAGTCCTCCGCAGGGCTGCTTTGAATCCCTTCTCCACCCAGCCTGTACCTGTGCCTGGGGTTGTGCTGACCCAGGTGTAGGACCTTGCACTTGGCTTGGTTAAACTTCATGAGGTTGGCACTGGCCCACCTCACAAGTGTGTCCAGGTCCCTCTGGATGGCATCCCTTCCCTCCAGCATATCAACCGAGCCACACAGCTTGGTGTCATCGGCAAACTTGCTGAGGGTGCACTCAATTCCACTGTCCATGTCACTGACAAAGATGTTGAACAAGACAGGTCCTGACACTGATCCCTGAAGGACACCACCCGTTACTGGTCTCCAACTGGACATGGAGCCATTGACTGCAACTCTTTGCATGTGGCCATCCAGCCAGTTCTTTGTCCACTGAGTGGTCCGTCCGTTGAACATTATGTTCAATACTGCTGCTGATTATCATATCCCTGTTACGTGGTCATGTTGGCAACACTGAGGTTTACATCTCTGTTATTTCTTATTCCTTGACTGAAATAGTTGTTACTGTAGCACACAGTAAACCTACCTTTGGGAGGGTCTTACATACAACAAATTCCCTATTTACAGCACTTAAAAGATCAGTGCATACCTCACTTCACAACAGTAGCATGCTGCAGGATAAATAAAAACTGGTTATAGAGCTAGACTTTTAGACAGAGTCTAAAAAGAGAAGGTCAGCTTAACAAACACCAGTCATTATCTAGAATAACTAATCTGGCTGCTAAAAATGAGCAAAGGAATGGCAACAACAACAAAAAAATTACTAAATGCTGGAAGTGACTGTTCTCCCATCTGACTATTCTGCCAAAGTGGAGCCCTCAGCAGCTTACATGGAAATTGGAGAAATGCATCAGCAAGAATCTTACAGTTTTGATCCTACCTCAGAAAGGAGTGAAATCCATTAAGTAAATTTTTTACCACAAAACAAGTAAACCATACAGATAAGTAAGTACTTAAAAGAAAATTAGCTATAAAAATAACATGAATTCTTTTTTTCAGAATAAAATATATAAAGTATGTCCTATTTATCTCGCACATTTTAATTCAAAGAAAAATTTTGCATTCAAGTAGATGACCCTAGGTTAAAATGTTGTAACTAGTAATTTTTCATCTACATAGTTGCTTACAGTTCACATGTGCTGTAAGAGTTAACACTGTTACCAGTACCTATGGCGCCTCCTCATTGTAAATGCACCAAATAGAGAATATTGCTTGAAGTGGTAATAATTATAAATTTGAATGAACTATTAAAGTGGATCTATTGCACAGATTATTGAAATGTTAAAGCAATTAGAATAGGGTTGTTTTTTTGTTGTTTTTTTTTTTTTTTTCCAGCAGATTAATTCAGAGAAAATTCCAAGCAACAGTGAAATAGCTCTTGGGAAATAATTAGTAAAATAGTAAATGGAGTTCATAATCAACAAAGGTGCTAACTTAATGAAGCACAGTTTCCTCCTGAATAGATGATACGTCATGGCACCCTAAGCAACCTATGATACAGGTCACTTGAAGTCGTATCTTAAGAGTAAAATATAAACTGCTAGGGGAACACTGGCATACAGGTCACATTCCTGCAAGAACTGCTTCAATTTAGAGAAGCTGCAGGTACTCATCATTGTAATTTACTCTCAAGACAACTAAGGACATAGAGGTAAGAGGAAAGAAAGGGGAGGAAGAATTCTAGTCGTGATGGTATCATGATAGCTATGAGAGAAACGACTCCAATAACTAGCTCCATCATTTTAAAAAACCTCAAGTGTTCTTCTAAAGAAATGCTCAGGCAAACTTTAAACAGTGAAATTTTGGGCCTGGTGTGTAGGCTAAAGCTAGGCAAAGAGATACATGACAGATCACATTTGATACCTATGGGAAAGACTAGAGTTTTTGGATCCATTTTTTGGTATATTTAAAATCCAGTTTGTTACAAACCAACAGATTGCCATATTGTTTAAAATCTGTAGTGGAATTTTTTGTTACCATCCAAATACATTTTGGATGCTGCCACTCAGCATATTGCAGAGTTTTGAATCTCTCAACGTATCCAAAGGGAAGCCCGAAGTACAGAGGCAAAAATACCACATAGAAAAGCTAGGTCACAGTGTTTGATTTGATATAACTGGGAGGACTGGAAGGTATTAACCAGGCTGAAAGTTCATCTCTCTTGAGTTGAGAGGCGTCCTGACAGGCAAAACCAGGTTGCATTAGGAATCTGCTCTACTGTCAGCTCTTCCCTACCTCAGCTGGATGCCACCATCCATGTCCTCAGCTACTGCCGAGGATGTGCTACAGCGGGGGAGTTACACTCAAAATGTTGTTAGTCCATTTAATGTTTAAGTCTAACAGACTAAAGAAAACCTACTGCTTTTCTCTGGGGCTGTGCACACCCTTTCAACACTCCTCTGCGTTCCAAGGTTGACAGTTTCAGTCTTCTTCAAGATGAATGAGGAGAGAGATGTATAAATTATGGGCATCCGGAGGTACCTGCTGAGAGCAGTACAATGTTCTCAGCAGGAGACTCTTCTTCCTAAGTCTTAGGATTTGCTTAGACCTATTATGAATTTTCTTACCACAGCCTGCCCCCTTCTCCCTGCTTCCCAGGCAAAATCTGGGAGCTGCACACTGCCCTCCTCCAGCCCCAGTACCCCAGAGGGACTGTTTGTCCTGCAGTGACAAAAGGGACAAGGATAGAACAGCTGATCACAACCTCTCGATGGGGACTGTTTTCTGAGAAGAAGTCTAATGGACTGCCTAGGAAGACTGCCTAATGGGATTTGCAGAATCCAGAGCTATGTGTGGATAATGGGGTGGGAACTGGGGTTTTTGTTTGGTTTTTTTTTCCTGGCCAGAGACATAGGACTACCAGGCACATTTCTGCATGGGCGGCTCTTCAATGGTAGCTCTGTCAACATCCCTTCTCAGAAGAGTCAACAGATGCTCAGATGGAGACTGCACTGCTACAGGGGAGGCTCCACCACACAGAGGCCACCTAGGCCCTGGCAGGTAGCTCTCACGGCAAAGGTCACAAAGAACATGCTCCAGACAGCACAAAGTTTAGCAAACAGTGACAGATCCTGGATACCCATTCTCTCGTTGGGGGGGACTGCGTCTATATCCTGCAGTGTACTTGCTCAGGAGTCCAAAAGCAGCTGTGGCTGGAGATGAAGTTCAGAATCTGGTTTGGTTGCTCCACACAATCAGCTTCATTAGCCTTGGCAGGGGCACAAAAGAAGATGCTTGTGGTCAACATATTCTCCATAATTCCACGGCACAGTAAAAGCATATTGATATTCAGGTTACAAGACCCATTTCAGTGGGTGTCCAGTCCAGCTCGGCTGACTAGTGATCTTACACAAACTACCCAACACATACTCTTTCAAAAACAGTCCTGGTGTATGCTCTTTAAAAACAGATGAATTTAGTCCACTCCAATCCAGGGAAGAAGTTCTCTGCTTACGGGACTCTATGTCCCTCTTCTGAGCTGAAGAGTAATTGCTTTTAAAGTTGTTTTTTCTTTCTCCTACATCTAGCAGACATTACTGCGAACTCTGAACTCAAAGATGAATAAGGGGAGCTCTGGTACGAGTTTGGCCAACTGAATTCTACAAAGACAATCCTGTTACCTACAGAAATATATATTCTGAAATAGAGGAAAGATACTACAGTCTGTGAAACTCTGTGATAATTGGCTCATTTCTTCTTTGTTATAGTGCAGAACTACAAACATATGAGGGGTTAACCCTTGCCATTTCATCTTTCTCTTTTAAGAGAAAACCAGAAATAAGAACTACCACACAGATGGAAGAGTAAGTGCTTTGCTTTGGATCATCCTCTCCATAATAGGAAAATCTTCATTAATAGTTAAGTAAGAGAAGAATCAATGAAAGATAAAGAAAATAACCTGAGTAATAGGGTATGAAATTTTGATGTATTTTTCCAAATGAGAAATGGGATACACATGAAGTACAGCTTCACCTAGAATGTAACCTGTTGCAGGTTTACCTAGGTTCCGTCACTGTTCCAAATACCGGTATTATTTTTGGTTGGAACAAAATGTCTGCACTGAGAAGTATCCAAAAAAAGTCCTGCTGATTTCATGAAACTTTAATTGCAACAGTAATTGCAAAGGCTTATCTTATTTGAAAAGACTATTTTTCTGATCCGTTCAAGCAAAAATTATAAAGTTCATCATAAATTGTTGTAATACCTATTACTTACCTATGATTTAAATCCAGGAATAAAAAGCAAGAAATATTAAAATAACTGTAGCTTAATCCAGTCCTTTGAAATGGTGAATGAAAAGGGTGGGCTTTTTTTTCAAACAAACTGTTATGCCAGGATAAGATGGCAACTGTACGTTCAGCTTTCTGAACTGGTGGAAGGATTATTCATGTTTATTTAAGAACAGACTCTGTCATCTTCATTTATAAAGGTAATTACTTTTCTAGGCAAGTAGTCCAAGTCTCTCTGCTAGAACTTTAATGTGGAATAAGGTATAAGACACTGTGAATAAAGATAGAAGGAACTGGCACAAAGTCAGCATTTTCATTTCCTTTTGTGAGAAGCCAGATTTCATTTGCCTTATAAATTATCAACCAATTTTAATATGGTTATAAATTCATCACAGTTACATTTTCTTTAAAAAAAGCAATTGCAGCTGAACATTAACAATTGCAATAAAACTAATTTTGATTTAAGCGGAAAGGAACTTTGTTGACACTTCTCAGTAAATCTTTTACAAAACCACAGTTCTACTGCAGAATGTGTGTTCTGTGAAACCTAAAGACCTTTTAACATAATAAGAAATTAACCTAACATGCATAAACCAGGGATCAAGTTTCAGCACAGAATTCTTCCTCATTGTTCTGCCTGAAGTTCTTCAAAGATATACTCTAATGATCAAACACATTCCATGATCTAAATTCATTAGAAGTTTTCATTAATATTCATTCATTACATTTGAAGCACTCAGGTAGAAAACTGCAAGGACACTCAATTTGCAAGTGATCAGAAAGCAAAGAAGTTTTACTTCTGCCACATTTGGACCACATCAGCTAGTCTTAAATTGTATCAAATACATTAGCTTAAATTAACCCCTGCTGCTGCAGGAAATATTATCAGCCACTCAGGAGATGACATCTCTACGCTTACCAAAGTCAGCTGCTACTGAGGGGGAAGCATAATAACAAATAATTACTGTTCTTCTAGCATTATCTTCAAAGCTGACAGGGCAGTAAGAATCCTAGTTCAATTTCAGCACTGGCAAAATATTTTTCACTCAAATGTCTTTGACTTCATTCTCCTTCAGAAAAGATGGTTGGCATTCACTAATTCTGATGTACCATCCGCCATACACAAAATATTCTGTTTAAAAGGCTTATAAGTAAGAGTTATGTTGAAATTTGAGATATTGCAACTCTTGAATCATGGTAACACTTCACCATGTATTATGTGAAAAACTATTACATTTGCCATTTGCTTCTTAGGTAAGAAGATCTAATTAACTCAGGAAATGATGAATCCTTGCCTAGTGTATTAGCTTCTACCACTCAGTGGATAAAGAACCAGCTGGATGGCTGCATGCAAAGAGTTGCAGTCAATGGCTCAATGCCCAGTTGGAGACCAGTGACAAGTGGTGTCCCTCAGGGGTCAGTCTTGGGACTGGTGCTGTTCAACATCTTCATCAGCAACACAGACAGTGGGATTGAGCGCACCCTCAGCAAGTTTGCCGATGACACCAAGCTGTGTGGCTCGGTTGATACGCTGGAGGGAAGGGATGCCATCCAGAGGGACCTGGACACACTTGTGAGGTGGGCCAGTGCCAACCTCATGAAGTTTAACCAAGCCAAGTGCAAGGTCCTACACCTGGGTCGGGGCAATCTCAGACACAGGTACAGGCTGGACAGAGAATGGATTGAGAGCAGCCCTGAGGAGAAGGACTTGGGGGTGCTGGTTGATAAGAAGCTTGACATGAGCCGGCTTCAGTTTGCGCTCACAGCCCAGAAAGCCAACTGTATGCTGGGCTGCATCAGAAAGAACGTCGCCAGCAGGTCAAGGGAGGTAATTCTGCCTCTCTGCTCTTGTGAGAACCCCCCCTGCAGTACTGTGTTCAGCTCTGGGGCCCCCAAGACAAGAGGGGCAAAGACCTGCTTGAGTGAGTCCAGAGGAGGGCTACGAAGATGATCAGAAAGCTGGAGCACCTCTCCTATAAAGACAAGCTGAGAGAGTTGTGCTTGTTGAGCCTGGAGAAGGCTCAGGGGAGACCTGATAGCAGCCTTCCAGTAACTGAAAGAACGCCTAGAAGAAATCTGGAGAGGGACTTTTTACAAAGGCAGGTAGTGATACAACACAGGGAATGGCTTTAAACTGAGAGGGTAGGTTTGGATTAGATATTAGGATGAAATTCTTTACTGTGAGGATGGTGACATGCTGGAACAGTTTACTCAGAGAAGCTGTGGCTGTTCCATCCCTGGCAGTGTTCAAGGCCAGGTTGCACAGGGCTTTGAGCATCCTGGTCTAGTGGAAGGTGCCCCTGTCCATGGCAGGCACACTGGAACTACATGATCTTTAAGGTCCTTTCCATCCCAAACCACTCTATGATTCCTATCTTATATACT
>NW_009927727.1:49306-68768 GCF_000696875.1 Nestor notabilis | reverse complement strand
TCCACTGAAAGGAGGAGGCAATAGTATATGCTTACACGTACAAAAATGAGTTCACTATGTCAGTTGCTGCAGCTGAGGCACTGTAATTTCTCAAAAACTGAAATAAGAACACCACTACATAGATTTTATTCCCCTTCACTGTGGTCAGTTTACTTCAGTAGTACGTCTGCACTGCCCCACAAAAATCCAGAAAGACAGCAGACTGCATGGATGCATCATCACTGAGAGGAAAAACATGCTTGGACCATTTCTCGCAATAGAAAAGTTACCCGTTATCCTCGCAAGAAGACGTCAAGAGGTGCAGTATGTATTTATTGGAACAAAACCGCAAGTTGCTGGCCAGGAAACCAGCCTCCATGTTCTATACTAATAGGGAAACAAAGGGAAATAAATGCTGGCCACTTTTGAACTCAGGTTTGTATTTCCAAACTTCGTAGTGGAGCCAAAAAGAAAAGAAAAAATTAAGTTGCTTTTCCAACACTTTGTTCAGACTGAAGAACTTTACAAGCACTCAGACAGCCTGCCTCTATTCCTTTAGTCTTCACTGCAGCAACATATTTAAACACATAGTTAGTTTCAGTAGGCTTTATTGGGATTTAAGGGTATGTTAAAGTGCTTCTAATTGTATTCTAAATTGGCATCTCAGTGATTAACACTGAGAATAAGACCAAGAATATTGTCTGTCACCATTACTGGGAACCCAAAGGGATTTCAGACAACAGAGTGGCCTGCCAGAAGATGAGAAACTGCTTTACAACAGACTGGAAGACATTTCAAGCATGACATTTTTAACTCCATCACTTTAGAAGTGGATCTCGTATGTACTAGGAAATCAATACACATGGCAGTGTTTCCACAGGCTTCGGAAATACCTTTTATGATATAACTATTTTTTAAATCAAATTAGAAAAGGTGTTACTGCAAAAACCATTCCCTAATTTTATCTCCCGCCAAGATAATTACTGCCATGCTCTTGCAATTTACGAGATCTGTGTAAGGGAAAAATCACTACATTTGTGTTTGAAAAATACGTATTTTATAATTACAAATAATAGCTGAGATAATTCTAAGTGTAAGGGATCTGTGAAAGACTTCTTACATGAAGATATGAAGGGAATTTACACCTTGCAGCTTTCCCTTACCAGGAAGGAAAAAGTCCTCCCACTGAACCCTTTTTAAGTAAACAGAGAAAGAAGAATACAAAGTATCTGTTTGGGGGGTTTGTTTGTTTTTCTTTTCATTTAAAGAAATTAGAACACAGCCACAAAGGAATACTATTTCAAGTAAAGACTAGTGAAGTCTACGGCTAGGGCCATGTAACAGTATAAAAAATAGAACTGCTATTACATGACACTAAAAGTGTTTAAAAAGGCATTTAAGGAAGAAATTCCCTACTTCAGGCTTGCAAGATACTCCAATTAAACAAGTTCACCAGAAAAATAAATACTATTACATAATATTTCAAGCAAATTCTTACTAACCATGGAAACAATTCTTCTGTGAATGACAGGTAAGTGATGCGTTATAGAAGTCAGGCTGTTCATAACTTGAGAAATGTCTTAGAAATGCCATATTACAGTGTGAGACTACTAAATTATAAGCCCCTTGTAGTGACTTTTCATGTAGTTTATCCAGTATTGCAGTAGATGGTAAAAAGCAGCCCTGTCTTTGCTCCTTATTCCTCTAACAGATGTGGCTTATTTGTAACAACCTTAACTTATTTTCAGACATTATTGCAACCTCCACCTGCAACATTAGCTCCTGCAGGTGTAAAATTAGAAGCTCTATTTCTGGGGTCAGCCCATGAGGCTCAGATTCAAGAAAGCACTTAAGTAAATGTTTTACTTCTAGCATGAGCAGAAAAGCTTTCCTACAATTGTTAATGGGCTCTGGAGCAGACTTTAAAAATACCTTGCTCCATGAAAAAAAGCCCATCATGTGGACATTAGCTAGCAGAAAATGAAGCACCCCTGTGGAGTGAGAACTGCTCTTATATTAAGCTCAGCAGGGAAACTCTCAAGTTCCCTGGCTTGCTGGTACATTTCTCACTTTTTGCCAATAAACTCCAAACATTTGAAAAAAACTAATAAAAATAGACCACTATTCCTAAAACAAAACACATGAAATTGATTCCCATCACACAAGCCCTGTGACAAGGCAAGCAGTGAGGTAAATTTGGACAAACTTTTGGAATACTGGCCTTGGTCTCAAGAACAACCCTATGAATGGAAAAATACTGTACTGAACCACCTCTTCCTGACTACTGAAAGAGAAATCACTGATTCCAATCATCTTGATATTTAGCAGGTGACAAGGTTTTCCCATGTAAATAAAACTCAAGTTATTTAAATATCTACACAGATTGGAGTAAACAGAAAACTTTCCATACTTAAATGCTAGCGGTGTTCTTGTGTAACACAATTTCAAAACAGTGGAAGTTTTGAAAAGAAGATTACATGGATATCGTTATACTGAAGGTCAATGATCAAATAACAATGGTTTGCAATGCCATGGAACTAAACACGGCTTATCTGTCAGGGAAGCTGACCAGGGCCTCTGCTAGACAGCTGATGTTTAGAGTCTGTCTAGAGGCCAGAGTCTTTAGTTCAGTTGGAGCACAGATAACAAAAAGTGAAATACACACAATTCAGGGGCTTGTCTTCATTCGCACTTACAACTTTTATTTAGTTGACTGCCACAGGCATGCAAGCTTGCAATACTGGTTTTGCATCTTACTTCTGAATGACTTCTTGCACATTCAAATTGTGCATCAATGTCTACTAACTTCAACAACCACTCATATCCAGGATGGTTCCACTCTTGAGCCATTGTTATTTTACCACATCCTACTTAGCCCAGAGGTCCACTTCCAGTTCAATATATGTTGCAAGAGTGTAAGAAAGACAAGAAAGGAACTTTTTAGTGAGGCCTATAGTGACAGGATAAGGGGCAAAGGTTTTAAACTGAAATAGGGTAGATTTAGACAAGATATTAGGAAGAAGTTCTTTACTGTGAGGGTGGTGAGGCTCTGGCACAGGTTGCCCAGAGAAGCTGTGGCTGCCCCATCCCTGGTGGTGTTCAAGGCCAGGCTGGACGGGGCTTTCAGCAACCTTGTCTAGTGGAAGGTGTCCCTGGTTGTGGCAGGGGGGTTGGAACTGGGTGATCTTTAAGGTCACTTCCAACCCAAACCATCCTATGATTACATTACTGTCTCCAGCTGTCTCCATGGTATATAGCTGTGGGTCTTACACAAATGAAGGTTTTGACAGCCAGTTCTTCAGGTGAGGAAGGATAGCCATTTTGGCCTTGGAACATTTTATTTTCTACTAATGTGAAAAAAAAAGAGAATAATGTACTTTTGTCCAGTTAAATACAATTGTGGATTTTTTTTAAACTGGCTTTTAATTATGGTCAGTCTTCCCCATCTCTGTGTGTATCATGAAACGATGCTGAAGCCAACTTAGCATTGTCTGGTCATCACTCTTTATTTTTTTTAAGTATAGGGTCAGTATCAGTTGTACCTGCTCATATCCCCCTTAGGTTTGGTTCTCCCTTTGCAGGGAAAGTAATAGATTTCAATCAAATTCTTTCCTAACAAACATATTTAGAAATAAATATTGCAATTATACTTTCCTGGAACACAGCAAAATAATTTGGTTTCCTGCCTCAGGCAGTTATTGAGCTAATAATTTTCTAAAATCAAAATTGGGACTGCTGAAAAAGTCAGCTTCCTTTATAATATTCCTAAAGACTTGTTCTATTAAAAATAAAAAACCCTTTTATTTTCCAAAGGCTCCCTAGGGGCAAATTGTCTTCTAAACTTCAAGAAGAGTTTCTTTCATAACACAAAGATGACATACTCAATAAAATTTTCCTTCTACACTCTCAGTTTCTATTTAAACAGACATATTCTATCAAGCAGCCTCCAAAAATTGACTGGAGACGAAGACCCTCTCACCTGACTAAGTTTTCCAGCTCACCAATTTCATTGCTAAAACTCATCAAGCCTAACCATTTTCCTTACTTATAAAGAAAGAAAAAAATCCCCTCACTTTTTACTACTTCATCCTTGAAGAGAGCTTTACTGTTTAAGCTTTAGTGTCTCAGCCCCATGGGCTGCCATCATCAACCCATGTAGAAAATGACAATAAAATGAAATCACCCACAGAGGTCATTCTTTTTTGTCCTGCAATAATATGAAGAACCAGAGGACTAGCAATGAGTTCCAGAACTTTAACAACCTGAATAAATTGTGATATACAAACCAGAATGAATACAGGATGTGACATTCATTTCACATGAGTCAATGCACAGAGATGCAGTCGCAAATCTGCAAAGATATCTTCCTGTTTTTACAGAGGAAAAATGACAATGGAAGAGGATGATTGTTTTTCATAGACTTTTTCAGTAAAGCAAAAATAAATTCTTTAGGATCTGAAAACAGTGTGAAAAAATAAGTTAAATATCATCTGAATGAAAACACTCCAAAGCTGTAACTGAACATCAGCGACTGGCCCAAGGCTTCTGATTGTTCCTGTTCTTCCCTTACTCCCTCTTTCCTTTTCCTTTCTTGCCCTCCTTTTTTCCTTCCCTGTTTCCTTTCTTTCCCTTTCCCTGCCTTGTCCATTTTGTGGAAAACAAAACCAACAAGCCAAAACAAATCCCCAAAAAGCTGAAACCTGTTACACGGCTAATTCATGAAATAGTCTTGTAATGACTCAAGCTGGATCATTACAACACAAATACTTACTTAACAGCACTGTCTTTGGATTGAAAAAAGCTTCAGTCAAGCCTGACTCATCAATGGTGATGTGACTGACAATTTTCATTCATGGAGTTTATCACTATAACTTAAGATAAATACTAGCATTGCTTATGTGTCCCTGCTCATGGCAGGGGGGTTGGAACTAGATGATCTTAAGGTCCTTTCCAACCCTAACTATTCTATGATTCTATGATAGCACAGAACTCAACATTAAAAGAATACACACAAGGTCAAACAGCCCAAGCCCTCAAGGTGATCTCTTAATGCTCAAGGACCCAAGCATGACTGTCACTTTAAGCTTTTTAGATTAACATAGAGAAGGAAGCACAATAGATTGTGTAGATTCAGTAGCTACTGCATCTTCAAGGCTCTCAAGTTGCTAATGCTTCCTCAAGACATGACTCCACATCTACCTGGTTTTGGATTTTTCCCAAACACCTACAATTGACACCTTTGATTCATGTCTATTGTAGAAATGCACACTGCCTGTTTGCGCATTCTGTTGCCAATTTGTAATTTTAAGAATGTTAAACCTGAGCTGCCCCAGGGAAAATCCATAGCAAATACACCTCAAAGCAAGGGAACGCAGTATATATAACAGTTGTAATTCTAACATATTTCTAAGAAGTTGTATGTTTTACACAGAATCTTCTTTCCCACCCTCCCCCGAAAATAATGTTTTATAGCTTTCAATTCCTTTGTTTATTTATCGATTCAGTTCCTGCATTAAACAAACCAGGAGATATATATGCCCCATAAGTGTAAAATATCATGTCCTGATTAGCTTGTTACAAATTGGAGCAAAATAATATTTTGCAGAGAACAATCTCTCTCTTAACAGAACTCATTGCAAAGACAGAAACCCAATTTAAGTTGGACAAAGATATTACAAAGGAAGATATGAATTAGATGACAGTCAAGGAACAGGTATCCATGGATTAATATCTGAAGCTTGCAGGAGAAGTGATCTCTATTTATACTGCTAATCCCAATGTTAAGCACAACCAACAATCAGAATATATCAAACTTCTAGAAAACAAATCCAAAAATATCCCACATCGGTTTACATGTTTGTATTTCCTGCTCATGCTGTGATGACATAACACCACCAGTGTAATACAGCATTTTTATTACATGAGTTCCAAGGGGCTTCAATTAAAATCAGAGTTCAGGTTTGCCAGATTCAATTCAAAAGTATGACAGAGACTCTTTTTGTTCCAGATGTTGCACACCTAGGAAACAAGTTTACAGAGTTACTGGGAGGGACAAGGAAGGTACATTTCAATAGCGTTAAGCAGAGTGGTTATTAACCAGCTCAATGCCAAAAATACTGTTTTTTTCCTGGACTTCAGAGTGGAAGAAGAGGATGATGCAATATTCCACAGTTTTTCTTCAGAAAAAAGAAACAATCACATTTTCTTATTGTAGGAACTGAAAGCAGTTATATCACATCACCATGGGACCCCTTTTGCAAAGTATGCAGAAGTAACGGGAGACACAGTAATCAGAAAATGTATCATTGATTTTGTGAAAAAGGTTCCAGCTCTATAGGTGTCAGCACATTGCCATATACATTTACCTTTGGAAAACTTTCTCCTCTATAAACACAGGAGAGATACATCAAAATGCTATTATTGAGATTGCAAAGCAACTTGAAATTAGGAATTATTGCCAAAAAAAAAAAAAATGTTCAGAGAATTACAATAGTTCTTCTTTTAACAGGGGAAATCTGCCTACTTCACAGCATGGGTTGGACACATCCTGGGGATATATAAGTTCCGCAGTCAGTGAGACCATTTTCTTCCTTATTTGCTGAGGAAGTAGCAATTTAGAGTCCTTTCCTTTAGTTTTAACGCATGAATGGACAGTATAGCTAGACAGTTCAGGCAGTCAAATGCTGTACTAGACTAATTTAGATTTAAATAAATACAAAGCTTTTCAGAGAGAGTCATCAAAAGTTGTGTGTTCCTCACTGCTTCATCCTATGCAAATAGAAGTTGTACTTTCAATATATAAAATTCTGTACAAATTCAGTACAATGAATGATCATGTTCTAGGAACCTCAGGCTGACAGTACAAAGTAAGTAGACTCCTTTGCCTATAATTGTTCAGTGCCTCAGTTCCCCATCACCGAAAGATGGAACTTATATTCTTCCACTGTAGTACAGTGTGTGCTATTGGAAACTGTCATGGAAAAGCCAATGAGGAAATTAAAAAATCTATCTTAAACCACAAGTCAAGTGGTAATAATTAATAGGACCTGAGGCTGAATGAAGGTAAAGCAAATTACTGAATAGCCCAGTGAATACTAAACACTTTATACACTAAAGAAGGCAAATGCTGTGGAAAATTGTGGTGTGATCATGTAACAGGAGATGATCTGAGTGTGAACATAAATAGGCTCCTAATAAATCTTAATCCCAATGACTCAAATTTTAGGCAACTAATTTAATAACCCCGAGTTATTTCTGCTTTCTTTCTTCAACCAGTATAAGAATTAATAATAGCATATATGGTCCTCTTTTCCAAGTTTTAAAAAACAGGATGACATGGGGAATGTAATTCCACTTCTCTGAAATTCACAAAGTTCCCATTTCCTTGCTTTCAAATAATTTTCTACCAGCATCTTCATTTACCTCCTACTCCAGAGTTCTTTCCGTAGGCACTTATCTCTGATGTGAAAGCCTGTCAAATTCTTTTTGAAATGCAAGGATGCTACATCCTCTGAATTTTCCTTATCTTTCCTACCACTAATATCTTCAAAGAACTCAAACAGATTAGTTCAGCATGACCTCTTCTGCCTGAATTCATGCTGGGTATCCTTTATCAAACTGTTTTACTAGGTGTTATGCTGCCACATTTTTAAAACAGGTTTCCAAAGATTTTCTCAAAATAGGAGCTTGGGGATATTGTTTCTTCATTTTTCTCTCCCTTCACACAACTATTATGCCATCTAAGAAACCTCAAGCATTGTATCAAATATTTAATTAATCCTCACAAAAACAAGTGAGAGTTGAGCAGGGTTTTATCCAACATTAGATACTTGGCAGATTATGCACATATTTAATGAAAGTTATATGCATTCTACTGTACTGCATCTCAGGTCTCTGCACAGAATTTGCGTACTTGCTTCTTGCATCTTTTGATAGCACCACATAGTTTCAGGTAGTAAGTAGGCCTACGTTCCCAACAGGTATCCAAACCTTCTGGCACATTTTCTTCACATGCACTTTTTAAGCAGCCAAAGCTATTTGAGTTAGTGTTAGAATGCAAAGGAAAACTGAGAGGGAGCCATACCCTCTCAGTGCCTGAGGTGCCTGCAATTCTTCTGAGCTGCATTTCAGTACAATTATACAGGACTGCCAATAATTTTTAGCTATTTCTACTTTCAGGGCAAGAAACCTATCCTGACATACAACCTGTCAGGTGGAGGAGAACACAGGCATTAAACTGCACATAAGCAGAGAAGGTAGATTAAGTATGAGCATGGACAGCTGACAGAAGCAAGGCTACTGATCTTAGAGAGAGAAGAATTATGTGGAAAGTCAAACCACAGCAACAGATTTGGTTGCTATTACAAACTATTACAGTTGCAGCTTTTCTCTTCAATTGTGTGACTTCTTACGTGATTTTAGCCCCTTTACTCTCAAAACCAATACTTACTTGGAATAAATCCATACTTATCATGTCTAAATAACAGACCACCTCACACCACATCTTCAGCCTTAATAAAACACATATAGGCCTTTTTGTGTGATGACTAACTTCTCTTTTTCTCAGCCTCTCCTTCAACTAGAAAAATCTACCTTTTATGCTTGTTCTCATCAGTTTACTAGTTCTCCATTTCATTCTTTATGCTTATTCTACAACACTAATACTGAATGATAGTGTTCAGCCACTTCCGTTATTTCTTTCCATTTTAATTTTCTCAGTGTGTTATTAATTCTACTAAGCCACAATAATTTCTGTTCCTTTCTCAAATATTCAGGTTTTCAATATGACTTCCAAGTATGGATTACTTGACAGTTTTAAATACCTCTTTACCTTCCAATACAGATCTTTCAGACATTACCGAGTATTCCTCAGCTCATTCTGTATTCTTTCAGAGTGTGTTTTTCTGAGGTCAAGTATTTTCTACTGCTACTTACAGAAACCATTTTTGGTCTATTAAATTCTAGGTGCTCATCCAGATGAACTACATTTATCATAGACAGTATTTTTTACATCCAGCATAGTTTGTGACTTTACTGATCATTCAGTGTTCCGCATCTTGAGACTGAAATTGCATTCGTAGCTTAGGTCATGCTGCCATGACGTCTGGTTCCCATTTCTAAGAGGGAATTCCCCTGCATAAGAGGAAGCTGCTTCTGTCAGAGAACTCTGCCAGCTTGATTAGTACGGAGTCAGGACAGGACATGCATTGGCATCACTGAAGGTGACTCAGACCAAATGGCAAAGCTTGCTTATACTCCCCTCACACATTATTTTCCTCTCCCTCCTCTCACTTGTTGTTCATTGCACAGTTCCCTCTGCAATCATGTCTCTAACTTTCTATTTCCTTTTTACCTATTTAAATATAAGAACATATTCTTTCTCGTTCTATCATTTGGTCAAGAGGATGCCATCCAGCATCCAACACTGCAATATGCTCTAATTTGGAGTCTCACCTTGGGGCTCCCTCAGGACACCTTGTAGTGAAGCAGAGGAGGTTGGCAGTGCCCCCCCATGGCCTCTTGGGCAACACGTTCTTGGTACCAGCTAGACCCCGCTGTATGCACTGAGAATATCGACTAAGCTGTTGTGTTTATCGTTTTGGGCAACACGGTGAACAAGAGATGCTTGTCTTTGTCCTTATTCTGTGTTTGTCATAAACAATTTTTTTTGTTCAGTGGTTGAAACCACTGTTCTTTTTTCTGCTTTTGCTTTGTGCCAGATTTTCCTATTACTCTTATAATTACCTACTTGTATGATTTTTTTTTACTACCAAGGTATAATGGGGCTGGTTTACATGAGCAAGTCATCCCACAATGCAAAAAACCTGAACGGATTAAAGCTTGATTTTATAATACCTATAGTTAGTTTTGTTGATTATTATACTCATATTTTGTAATACTAAATAAACAACTAAAAGAACCTCATAATAGTATCTAAGCCTTAAGTGTTACATTATTTTCCAGTCAACTTTAAATATCTAAATCAAATGCATCTATTCTGGGCAACTAGCCTGATATAATGAAGTGTGACACCTCCAGGAAGAATAGGCATTTTGGTATTATTCTTCACCCCCCTGTTTGGAAACAACTATAATAGCAATGAGTTCTTTCTGTTGCCTGGGATTTTTCAGGGACAAAGTCATGTATATGTATATCTGCTGTCACCTTCCACCCCCTCCCCCCCCCCCCCCCCCCCCATACTAGATGTACCTTCTTTACCAATTCTGCATGATGACACAGGCCTAGTATCATCAGCATAGTGTCTTCTTCAAACAGCTCTCTTAAGAGTTCTTTCTGAGTTGGTATGTTGCAAATAAACACCTGAACTCAGCAAGTTTATCATCTAGGGCAAAACCCAAAATCAGATTTCCATCGGATATGGCCTGACTAAAGGAGCAATCTTGTACTCTGTTTTCAGTGGTAAACATCAGTGCCCAGTTTAGTACAAGTGTTGAAAGTGTTAAAAGAAACAATCTCCCTATCTGAAGTACAGATTACATTCCTTGCCTTGTTACACTTTTTCATTTATTGAGTAATTTTAAATACCCAAATGACAAAAAAACCTACAATAAAATATGTCAACAAAGATGAACAAATCTTGTCCACAGGTTTTTTTTGGGTTCTTTCTGACAGCAAATCTTTTTAAAAAGGTGAAAAATACATCCTTGATTTTGCCCTCTTGTTAAACCTTCACCATCTTTTTGTATGAACGGAAACACCCTGGCAATCAGTCAGTTTTGTGTAAAAAATCAAAGTTAAAATGTCATTCTTAATAAGATTTATTATTCCTCTCATAATTTATCACATTCAAAATGTAAACTTCCTAATGGACTCACTGGCTTAAAAACAAACAGTGTTTACTTATTTATTTGTCTTGTACAGGCATGTTTGGATTTGGTTGAATTCCCAAAGCAGTTTGTGAATTATGCATGTAAAAAGCAAAAAATCCCTGTACTAAGTATCCACACACACAAAAAACAGCAAAACAAAAAACCCCACACATCAGGCTTATCACTTCTTTACCATTTGCTGTGGAATAAAAAGATAAAATTTTGACTTCTGTCTCAGCCGAGATTGCCAATTCAGCTTGTAAAATCTAAAAACAAACTCATGTTTATTTGAAGTTCTAAAGAATTATTCAAATTGCCCTCTTTAATGTTCCCTCTTAGGCATTCTATATCTTTCAAACACCTTTATGCAGAAATATCGATTGTGGTATACACAAAGGATGTTGCTTCTTCTTCATGGTTCTTTGATTTAAATCAAAATGAAGCTAAGCCACTGTCCCGGGTTCAGCTACAGCAGTCATTTTTTTTTCTCCTTCTTTTAAAACTCTTTTTCTATTTTTATTTTTTTTATATCCTTCAAAAGAGTTAACTTCCTTCGGTTGGTAATCATTAAGACATATTTCATTTCACTTTAAAATAGCTAAATATGGTTACAACTGCTAGATACAGAAATGAACAAGGAAGGTTTTACATAGTGAGTTTGGGGAAAAAATTAAAGGCAATCAATATATGGCTTAAGTACTAAATGAGTAATTCACTCCCTTTTTAGTAAGAACAAAAAGGAAGGAGTAAAAGGAGGATGTCAAATGGAAGGAGGATACAGAAACAAACAGCAATGTCCAAATGGGAGGCAGGGAGGGGGGAGTAAATAAAGAAAAAAAAGTAAAGTAGAGCTTACCAGGCTCAAACCAAGACATAGGGTCATTGCATGACTGCATACTAATTCAGCTAACATAACATTACTCAATTACAAGTAGCTGCAAGCGCATTGAATGACTGTAAAACACCATAACTAGGCTTTGAAAGGGGAAAACCATCTTACAGACAACTAGAGATGCATTAAATACATCTGTTTGTGATGAAGACCAAGAGGTATTTTTCACACAGTGCTTTTTGAGCCTTGGCTTTTGGATGGATAGAAGCCCTGTAGCTGCAGCTTTGTATCCCTGTAACCCAAGCTGCCAGGGAAGTGTTTTTTCTAGAGCTTCCATGGCACTGTTTTTATCTGCTGTTTCCATGCAATTGCTCTAGTGTTATTGTACCCATGGCCTTGCACCTGCAGACCCCAAGAGTGTTATTATGGTGATTCTCAAAGAAAGCAGCTCCCGCTGGTCACTCCTTCCTTCCCCCTTTTTCCTAGCCCTTCATTTGTAGCTCTTGGTGTACGTTTGGCCAGGCAACAAATGCATGCAGAAAAGCGTGTGGCACCTTCTGCTGATCTGAGAGTGTTCCTGCCAGCTTTAACAGCATCACATGCAGGAGCAAACAGTTAAGAGTCTGAAGAGGGTCCTGAAGAACACTGCATAGTTACTGTGGGAAAAATACCATGGGGGAAAACACTTGCTGCTCTAGAGAGCACACACAGGGAAAGATGCTTGCCTGGGGTCCCCCTGGTGCTTCTCCTCCCAGCTGGCCACTGAGTTTGCCTTTTGTCTCTCATCCCCCCTCCTCTCTTCTTTTTTCCATTTTCCCCAAAAGTAACTTTCACCATTAGAGTCAATATGTGCCATCAGCCACAGATCGCTGCTAGTAAATCTTCATGCATGTGAACTTGTCTCAACATTTTTAGTGTAGCAGCCTAGTTATCTGAGCCAGCAGAAGACTGCCATTTCGAATTCAGGAAGGACTCTGCCACTCTTGTGTCTCTGCTAATAAAGTTTTGAGATGACCAAACCACTTCACTGCTAGTGTTCTTCACCCCTTGTTTTCTTAACAACACAGAGAAATAATTTTGTCAAGACAGTATCTGAACCAAAAGCCAAGTAGACTCAAATATAATTTTGCTGAAATATAGACATAAGACTTACAATATGATCTTTGGTGCATTCAGTGTATTTTGTACTTATCCTGTAATTTCAACACATATTCCCTTATCTTTTATGCCTAAAATTCACAACACAATTTAGATGCTCAGTTTGAATCACTACAAAACCATTGTGGTAAATGGCTAGTGCTGATTTCCTTTCTAATCTGAATGTGTTCCTAAGTGAAAAACCTTAAGAGTTGTCCTAGTTAGGAAAATACAAGTGATGGAGAGCTTCTCTCATACAATCATGTACAATGGCAAAGATGAAAAGGACAGAAAACAGTATCCACAGTTTCAACATGCAACTTTTTTCCTCCTGAAACCCAAACCACAAATCTTTTGCTGATACTGGCTTCTAGTAACACTCCTTTGGTCAGCCATCATCACAGTGATTTCAGCAACATTGTTATACTGGGTAATAATTTAGCTTAGATTATTTAAATATGCATTTGAAACAAAATTCTATGGAATCTTCCATATTGTAATTATCTGTTGCCACCACAGAATGCATCAAAACCCATTTTCTGGCATTCTGGGGCTTCAGCTGTTTGAAGAAATTACTGTGGCTACAAAAGTCTAAGAGGAAGATTCTGACTCCATAGAGGAGAACTTCTTCAGCTGTGATACACACCTGAAGTCATTACAACTTTTCAGAAAATACTTCAAGGAGGATGATCACGTTTTTTTCCTCACTGGCAAGCAGTCAGGAAACTCACACGGTCATCTTGACTACTATTCAGATCTGGTCCCCTCTTCTTTCAAATGATCAGAGACCATAAAATCAGATGAGTAATAGAAAGTTCATAAATGGAGAACTACTATTTGAAAAGCAAGCAAACAAGATAAAGAAATACCATGTCTAGAAAGCAAATATTACTGAAGAAGAGTAAATAAGGAATTTCTCCTCCAGTACAAGACTAAGCAATCATCAGATGAATCAGTGGTGGCTCATTCATAGTAAGGTGGTGGTTCTTCTGACGAGACACAGTGAAGCTGTGGAACATCTTAGGATACGGTAGAAATTAAAAAAGTACATGAGTTCAAGGGGAGAAAAATTCAAAATGCACCACTTCTGGTCCAGGAAGTAAAAATCATCCTGGGAAGTACCAGTTAGTATTTACTCTCTTGCATTCCTTTTTCTAGACACATGCTTCTGACTGACTAGCTAGCACTAGCTTTGTGTAACATTGCCTGTATGAAGTACAAACTACACTGCTGTAAATCAGTGAACCTAATAATTTTATATTATGAAGGATTACTGAGTAATAAAAATTATTTTGAACAGTGACATTTGAGATTTTTTAATATTACTTCTCAAGTTTGTTGGACTAGAGAAAGTATTTTGTAACTATATCTCCTTTGGCTTCCAAAGTAAAAGAACTTACAAGGTTTCTCTGAATTAAGCACTTTCATTTTAAAATACAGTACATGTAGTAGAATGATCTTGATGGTATATATGTGATAGTCTTAGAACAGTTTGCCAAACCTTATGTACTTTTACCATTAGCAATTTGCTACCTGAGTCTGAACTTTCAATTTCCAGAGCTTGAGCAATTTACTTCTGCTGGACTTCAAATTAACCCTGTTGTCAGTTATCTTTTTTCCTAGACCTTTTATCACCCCATTCATAAACTAGTCAGACCAGGTTTCTTGACTTTTTCACCACAGAGGAAGTTTACTAGGCCTTTGGTAATCCTCATTCTCTGAACACTTTTTGACTGTGAATGTGCTATGTGATATCAGCCTTTATTATCCTTCAAAATCCACTTTTGTGTTGCCTTAATTTTTCTGTTTATAGTTCTTACCACCTATTAAGTTTTCTGCATTTCTTAGGTTTCTTCTGTTTGTATTTACATAAAATAGCTTGAACTTTTTATCTATTTGGATGTGTATATATACACACAAATATACACAGTTTTAAACTGCCTTTAGATTGTATTTTTCTTGCTGCTGTTCTTTTCTATCCCAGTTTATTTCTAACCAGCATTATTCCCTAATTTTCTTGAAAATTAATTGCTTATTATCTTTCTGTCTTTAAATACTTTCTTGCAGATAATGGTTTTCACTGCTATAAAATTGGATATTTAGAAATATACTTATTGAATTAGATTTTAATCCATTTTAATGCAATCATTAATAATCCAGTATTTATACAGATCACTTCATTAAACTTTATTTAACAGCTCAGATGCAGCAAGGATCTCTGAATCATGATCTTAAACTTAAAAAGTAACCTCACCACACTTGTGAGGTACCAGCTCTGGGCAAATTCTCTTCCTTTTGCCAGTCAGAACTTGCAGGATGGGGTTTTTTTAGTTGTGATTTTCTTCAGTATTTGTAGTTCTGGAAGATGATTATAGATGAAAGAAACCTTAAAACCTATCTCACCCACTGATATTTCAAGGCATTTCTTGTGTGTTTCTCACTCATCTTGATAGGCTTCTCGCATTTCCACTCTTAGGAAGCTTCACATCTATGTTCTTTTTCATGATGTATCCGATCAAGTAGGTAAGCAGGCTTTTACTGTTCCAAATTATTCACAAGAATAAGTATCAGAAAAATTATAGCATAATTAGGACTTTCCATTTTAATAAATAGATTTGATACAAAATGCACCCCTATTACAAGGAGAATTTTCCATTAAAAGTAAAACTAATTCAGCTTCAAGTTAATTATTTTGACAAGTAACATGTGGGGTCAAATATACCATGGTAGAACAGATTTTGGAAAATTAGTTGTGTAAAACATCAATATGGAACATATATCACAGCAAAGGGATTTTAGAAGTTTTATAGTCACTGGCAAATCACCTGCACAACTCTATGAAAAAGAACCTCAGGAAACTGAGTTAAAATATTTTTCTTTTAAAAATAAGCATTAAACAAGCTTATGGTCTTGCTGAGGACACAATGATGGAAGCTAACATTTTCAGGAGTACTGCATTAAGAAAAAGTCAATTATGACAGAAGAGATGAAAATATTTCTTGAAATTTATTCCTGCCGTAGGGTGTTGCAGCTGAAATATAGAACTGACCAATTATTCCCCTGTGAGGAATAAAAGTTATTAGGACTATTTCACTTTTACCACTGAAGAGAACAAACACCTGAGGTGTTTTCTGTGTTCTTCTCAAACATACTGATAGAATATCACAGTTCTGGTGTATTTCACTTCAACTGATTAGGGTCATCATGTTTTAAGCTGTACAGCCCTGGAACAAGTGTGCTTATTCTGAATTTATGTAACTGAAATATTCTGTTCCTACCTTGAGAAACAGAGGGGGAAGTCAAAATAATTCTGAGCAGTTTTAGGTTTATGCCTATCTTCTGAAGGAATGTGAGATGAAAAACAGTTAGAAAACACAGTAAGGGATGAAAGATCAATGAAGGCTGAAAAAGGATTTAACTGATTGTCATTATGAGCTCCACTAAAGTAGAGGTCAATTAAATGAGTGAATGGCAAATAAATATACTTGTAATAATAATATTAATCATTTATTTAACACTTACCTGAAAAGTGCTTTGCAAACAATCAATTAATCTGTACAAAAGTATCAAACAAATTGCATTGATGGAGGATAGCGAAGTTATGAAGGCTGGAAAGTTTATTTAATTCTTTTGTTTGTTTGTTTCAGTCTTTATTTTAGAACAGCATCCATTCTATAGCTTTACAAAACAAGTTATCTTAGGCCAGGAAATCAAGGAGTGAGAACTGGCCATGGCTCAACAAGTTTGAACTATTATCTCATTTTAAAACACTATTTCTGTCTCTTGATGACTAGTTTATACACAGCTGACACTGTTTTCTTAAACAAATGAAGAAATTCAAATGTCAGAACAAAGATATGAGATATAAATGAAGTAACCTTATAAGCTTGCAAAGAAATATTACATGTTTGTACAGTAAACTGTAAAGAAAAAAAAAAAGACAAATTTCTGTAAATGAGGATTTTTAGTCATGCATATTATGATCTGAGCCTGTGATTCAAATGCAATTTAAAGCTGTGTAAACCCATTAAACAGCTTAGATTGCTGGAAACAATACAGTGAATGCAAGAATAAGGGAAATAAAAAGAAAGGTTGTCGGAAGTCAAACACTTGAACATGTATTTAAAAAAAATAATACCTGGAAAACTCAATTAACCAGATGTTTTGTGTTTCTTGGTTTGGTATTTGTGTTTTTTTGTTTTTTTTTTTATTTACGACAAATGGTACTTTCCCCACTCCTATAGCAGAATACAAGTATACAAGCAAAATATGCTTTTTTGCCTTCCCCCCCCCGGCCCCGAAAGGCGGTGTATACATTAGAAATCCCATTTGGACAAACAGTGAACCCCAAAACCAAACCCTGATTCACTTCACTGCATTTCCTATGAGCTTGTTGTTCAGTTCTCAGGGCAGTTTTATGAGCAAATTAGATTTTAGGGAACTAAACTAAAAGTACTGCACCAAAGTGCTCTGCAGCTTCAACAGGGATAATTAGGTCCAAACTCACAGAGAGCTGACACCACCACATGCAACTTCAGCATCACTATAAGTTCTTAAACTGTAGCAAACATGAGGAGGCTCTTCCACCATGTAAAGTGACTGCCAATGACTGAGAGCCCTCAACTCATTCTTCAACTCTGCTGTTCCTTCTTCAGTCACACGTTTCTGGTCTGAAATCCCTTCTTTTCTTTACCTGCCCTCTTTTCTACTGCAAACGCCCCCTGCTAAACTTCATTTTTGCTACTATAACTTACACTTTTCACTTCCAAGTCTCTTGTGTCCTATCAATCAATGCTTACCTCTTCCCACTCTTGGAAAAACAGAGGTGTGACTTGGTGCCCCAACAGTATGATACTACTTATGAATCTTAACCTCTCCAAGAGGGCTGCAAGTGTCTTGGGCTGTAGCTCAGTGTGGTGACAGGATCAGCAAGTTTCTGCAGTCTAGTATGAGAGGAATGCTTCACTAAAACAAAAAAGATGATGGCAGTTTTCTTGAAAACCAAGAACAATAATCATACTTTGAAGTCACTGAGGCAGACTTTGATCTATCAAAAAAGGGCTTTTCCACAGGTTTCCCTGATCAGCTGGTTCTACCCTTGGTTTAACCCTTATGCAGAAGTTGCCCCCTCCCTCCAAAGCTGTGGCCACTACCTTCTCATCTTTATTTAAGTCTCCCCCTTCCCATTCTCTCTCACAGAACGTACTTGCCGATCTGCTAGCAAGCAAAGCCTCTCCCCCTTACTCCTAAAGAGTGACTGCTGCTCTTAAAGTTCTTCAGTTCCCTTTTCACTCCCTCCTCCGTTCCCTAGGTAGCGACTTGCACAGCTCCTACCTAGCAATCAGCTAGCTAGATCTTCTACTGCTACATCAAAAATTTAAACAAAGAAAATGTAGTTGAATGGGCTGGGTAATCAAGCACCAGTAGACACTGCCGAGGCTCCTGGGCCTCTGTGCTGAAAGGCAGGGTTCAAGGAGGAGAGGAATTACTCAGGTAAGCTATTACTTGTGAGAACTCTACTTATCAAGTCTGTAGGACCTGCTGCACCACATCCAAGGCTGCTGAAAGAGCTGGACAGTATCATAACAAAGCCTGTCAGCCTCTCTTCAGCCCAAGGGAAAATAACGGAGCAAGTCCTCTTGGAGGAAATTTCTGAGACATGAAGGACAAATGCCTGTTTGAGCAGGAGGCTGAAGTAAAGTCCTCCTGAGATACTTTCCAACATGAATATCATCTGGAAAATTTACAGGGACTTATGCCACCAACAGTGTTTTCTAAACAGGAACATAAAAAGGCGTTGAAGCAAGTGTGTAGATAACATAACCATGACAAAGAATAACCTAATGTTACAGAGAACTTTAACTACAGAAGATGTATGGAGTGCACTGGTGACTAGAGTTCATAAAAGATATGCCATGTGTAACCTCATTTTCTGCAATCTTACTAGCAATCTGCATAAGCCAAATCACAACTACAAAGAGCAGTATGTCAGAAGCGGCACTGCACATCTACGTGTATAATCTTGGCAGGTAATACTCTATGTATTATGAAGTGCTGTAAAGCTGAAGACAAAAAACACACCAAAACTTACAGGCTTTTCTATTCTTATAAACATTATGAATATCAGATATCATTCTTCATAAACACAAAGAAAGGGGGGAAAAAGAAACCCAGTAAATGCCAAAACCCTTTTTATAATATGCTAGAGAATAACATCCTATGTGTTAGTAGGCTCCTCATTAACATTTCCACGTGACATTTGAAGTGCAATTACATAAAGATACAACTGAAAACAAGATTGACCAGCTCTTTCCTTGTCCTCTCACCACAAGTGGTATTATCTCTTCCTTCATCTTTTTAGGTTCTCTCTGACACTGCAACCTAAGACAAGACAAAAATTGTTCTACTTTTCAGGGAGATTCCTTCTTGAATCAACACACAAACTCACTGCTTGAGTATATTTTGTTCAGCAACTTAAGTAGAACATATACTTTGTTCAGCAGCTCCACTGATGAGCTTCTTATACTTTTACTAATAACAACCTTTCTGAAAATATGAACACTTCAAGATGCCAAAACAAGCTACATTTCTTCTCTCATTTGATGTGACATTCTCCCAGTCGTATCTTTTTCCATTTATACCAAACTTAGTATTTTCCTGCTTTTTTGGGGGGTTTTCGGGGGGG
>NW_009927727.1:33506-49282 GCF_000696875.1 Nestor notabilis | reverse complement strand
CGTAAGAGGGTTTTGTGGTGTTGGTTTTCTTTTGGTGGGGAAGGGTGTGCACCTATTATGCCTCCCATTCTCTCTTCCTGAAAGCACCAGTTTCTTTAAAAATCAATTATCTTAAAAATACTGCTTTTTCTCCTTAGCAACAACCCCTCCTTTTTTATCTTCCTTCAGTTGCTAAATTCAGAATTGCTTCATTTGCCTTGACTAAGCTTGCAAAATTTGGTGGGCCACCAAGGTATGGGGTTTTTTTAGGATTTTATGAAGGGTTGGGAACAGAGTGCCACTGAAACAATGGGTATTATAAGCAATTATGACTACATAATGATTATATTAGTAGTATTATTATTAAAATAGCAGAACTGAAAAGCTGAGGTTTGGCTAAGTAGGAAATATTTCAATGCTCATATGAATTCTGGGTCCCCTAATAATTTATTGGAAGGTGGAAAGAGACAGGATGTAACATCTCTATGGCTCTCTGTACTAGTTGGAAACACAATTGAAGCAGAACAACTTAAAACTGCAGTACTTCTGAATCTGTTACATACGAGAAAGAACATGCAAATTGGTCACGATCAAGCTAATCAAACATCTGCAGCAGGGAAAGTTTGAATTGAAAACTGACATTTTACTTAATGGCAATAATAATCTACTGGCAGAGTTACTTCTGCCTTTGGACTCCAGGGATGAATGAGATGACCTCATAGGTCTCCTCTAACTCAATTTTTTAATGACTGTATGAAACAAACCAAATGAAACAATGTGAAATGACAGATTATATTAATCTTTAAATGAGCAATAGAAACAGTATCAAATACTGTATGGAATTACGTTAATAGAGAATAAGACATAGAAACTAAATGCACCATGAAAGCTTACATTAAACCTTTGCCAACAGCAGCCTCCCTCTTACTAAAGGAGCTACTGGCGTTATTGAGAATAGGTCTGGCTATAGAATTTCTACATGAAGAGTTAAAGAAAAAAATAACAACCTTCTTTTGAGAGCAAGCTATCATACCACATCATCTTACTTGGATATTGCAAATGAGTGTTGATGTTGGGTTCCCTAAAGCAATTCCACAGAAATAATCAAGCCTAATGCTGTGGAAATTCAAGACAAAAAAAAAGACTGAAAAAAGACTGTAACCATCTGCAGCAGCTTGGGGGAAGCATTTTGACTATGAGAAAAAAAGTGAGAAGAATATGCTGTATTTTACATCAGTCATTTTCCACCATTTAAAAAGATTCTTCCATTTAAAGTCATTAGCCACAGTTAACATGCCATCCAATTTATAATCCTTTCCAAGTCCTCATGCCTTAAATTCTGATTTTTGAGACAATAAAATAAAACAAAAGGCTTTAATCTACAGTAAAATATTAGTTACTGTGGTTCCAATGAAGTAATATACATAAACATTTACTATATGCATCTGCTTGGCTCAACATACCGTGCACAAAGCAGAACTGGGGACATGTGCTTAATATTAAATTCATACTTAAACTATGAAATCAAATGTGTGATTGAGTGACATTTCTATGCAAAGAACAGAAACAATACGAGCAGTCTTGTACTGTCATGTTGTTTACAAAAAGAGTTTCAAAACACAGTGAATTATTTAAAGAGAGAAAATTTGGGTGCACCTGTTAACATTGAACAGGACTGCACAATTCTGCAACTTCAGCAAATTCAAGGGAATCTGAGACAAAATTCCTCCACCAAGAGAGACAGAAATGCACAAGATGTCAGTCAATAAAACCTACTGGGCAATCAGGCTTTCTACTGTTTTGCAACATAGAAGACATCCTGAAAAATGCCTTGGGGATCCTGTTCTCCCATGGACATTTTCCAAACAGGTAGTCAGACCTCTAAAAAGAAAATGAATTTGTGTAATTCATTTCTACCTAGACTTTGTCTAATAATTGTAATCCTTTTTATCTCAAGGTCATCAAAATACATTTTAAATAATGCGCTAGACCATCTTCCCAGCTTATTACTTAGATGTTACTTTTTGCCAAAGTTCTTTGCCTACTCAATTGTAAATTGGGTATGAATAATTATACTTCCTTGTAATACCTACACATTGCTACATATTCTTTTCATCCTTCTTACGATGAATGTGTTTGTGAAGTGCTTATCTATACTGCAGTTAGATTAGAAATACAAAAGCACATTACATGAGTATGTATCAAAAGTGATAAAAAGGACAAAATGTATTTGTTCTATTAGATACAGAGCTAAACTGTAGCAAAGCATGTGTTTCACTTTTTTCCCCACAGCAAATTGTTCACTTCGTCACAGAGATGCTACATAAATGGCTATGATCTTTTGTGCATAATGTTAGCTTTGACTAATACTTGATACAGAGGTAAAAATTGGGAGAAGGGGCATTAATGGGCTCTTGGTCTATGCCAACCCAACCTGAAGAGGGATTCTTTTTCTCTTTGCCTCCCTAAAATGACTGCTATAGCTGAACCCAGGATAACCAGTAAGTGAACAGTGAACAAAAAAGATAATGTGCAAAACAATAATGCTGCATCACACGCAACTAGCTCTGAACAGCTTGCTGGCCCCTGCGCAGGTAAATACTATAATTACTGTCCCTGCCTTCCCACTGTTACTTTGTAATTCAGTAACAGACCATCTGTGGCTCACGGCTGGTGAATCATCTTGCATCTTAATGCATCGTTTGAATTATCTTCATACTATGTAGTACACATGACATAAACACTATAAGCAAAATATGTAAGCTGGGTATCTGAATAGCTGCTCCTTATGCTACTAAAGGAAGGCTTTTAAAATAATCTAAATCAATCCTATTTAGCAGAAGTAAAGCTTACCACAGGATGCCTCTACAAAGCAATACACACTATTTGCTATTAATTAATTGATAGTGATGATACGATATTGCACTTCCCCTATATCACCATGAATTTCAGAGGTCTCCTTGAAAAGGAAATATAAAACAGCAAAGAGACAACTAGCTAACTTCTCAAAGCAGCCCACTGCCCTGATACCTGTCAGATGCCAAGCTTAAATCAGTCAGTTAAAAGTATCAGAACAGTGTTCTGTTTCTCTGGACACAAGGTCTGTGGCCAGAAGAGGAGAGGCAACCAGAAAAAAAAAGCAGCCCACATAAAAAGCACAACAACAAATAAAATACAGGATCAAAACCTTCCACTAGACCAGGTGGCTGCTCAAAGCCCCATCCAACCTGGCCTTTGTCCTGAGTTCAGCTGTAGCAGTCATTTTTGCTCCTCCTTAGTAGCTGGTGCAGTGCTGTGTTTTTGACTTTCTGCCTGGGAACAGGGACGGGGTGGGCCCAGCCACAACTTCTCTGAGCCACCTGTTCCAGTGTCTCACCACCCTCACAGTA
Source organism: Nestor notabilis (assembly GCF_000696875.1). NCBI lineage: Eukaryota > Metazoa > Chordata > Aves > Psittaciformes > Psittacidae > Nestor > Nestor notabilis. Next base: position 45,914 of record NW_009927727.1, on the reverse strand, counting down.
AAGAATTTTGTCCATCTAACCTAAACCTACCCTCTGTCAGTCTAAAGCCATTCCCCCTGTCCTGTCACTACCTGCCCTTGTAAAAAGTTCCTCTCCAGATTTCTTGTAGGCCCCTGTTAGGTACTGAAAGGCTGCTATCAGGTCTCCCCTGAGCCTTCTCCAGGCTGAACAAACCCAGCACTCTCAGCCTGTCTTCACAGGAGAGATGCTCCAGCCCTCTGATCATCTTTGGGGCCTCCTCTGGGCTTGCTCGAGCAGGTCCACGTCCCTTTTGCTTTGGGGGCTCCAGAGCTGAACATGGTATTGCAGGGAGGGTTCTCACAAGAGCAGAATATAGGGGCAGAATCCCCTCCGTCAACATCCTGGCCACACTCCTCTTGATGTAGCCCAACAAACGGTTGGCTGGGCTGCGAGTGCACGCTCTCGGCTTGTGTTGATCTTCTCATCAACCAACACCCACAAGTCCTTCTCCTCAGGGCTGCTCTCAATCCATTCCCTGCCCAGCCTGTAGCTGTGCTTGGGGTTGCCCCAACACAAGTGCAGGACCTTGCCCTTGGCCTTGTTGAATTCCATGAGGTTTGCAAGGGCCACCTCTCGAGCCCTCTGGATGGCATCCCTTCCCTCCAGCGTGTTGACCGCACCACACAGCTTGGTGTTGGCAAACTTGCTGAGGGTGCACTTAATCCCACTGTTCACGTTGCCGACAATGATGTTAAACAGTGCCAGTCCCTTGTAGAGGCTGTAGTAAACACTCACCGGGACACTGAAGCTTCCAGGAGGCGAAAGTGTGTTCACCAGCTGCAGAGTTTCAAAACAGTCTTCAGCTGATGGAAATCAATGGAATGCAAAAGCTCTCACATTCACTTTCAGCTCAAGCAGCTTTCCCTCCCAAGGTGTGTATGCCATACACTTCTGCAGAGCAGCTCAGCAGAAGAATATGGATGACAGTAACTTCTGGAGACAGGGCTCAGGCCCACCAGAAAGGGAAAAAGAATGATTCACCCTGAAGTAGTGGTCACCTCGTATAGCACCAAGGCCAGATTTCCTGCTTGTGTGATGCAGCTCAGTGTCACGCAGTACTAGGACTAAGCCTCCCTGCCTCTGTCAGAAACTGCTGCAGAATTAGATGGCAAATTAATACCTTTTCTGTTTCAAGCTTTTGTAGCACACACCTTCCCTGAAATGATACTTAGTTCAGACCAGCCATTCGAAGTCACAGAACAGCAAACTGGGAAACGAGGGGAGCTGTGGACATACTTGAGTTAGCTTATCCAACAGCACTAATCTTTATTTTAATGATATAAATCAATTTGCACTTTTAAAATTGGTACTGAACCACATTCTTTGAGACTTAAAAATCGAAGTTTGTACTTCACCAGATTAAAAGAAATATGCATCATGACAAAAGCAGTGCAATTTGCCTTTTATGATTTGGCCACTCAATTAAGATATAGGCTCTTGAATTTACTGCTTATTCTCAGTATGAAGTTATCCTTATGCCTTTTGACTTATTATTGCACTGAGTCATGAAAGGGAAAGAAGCTTCTCATCAATTTTGCAAATTTCTACAAAGTGTTATTTTAACACAAAAAGACTCTCCAGCAGCAGTTACCACTCAAGGATACAAGCAGATATTTTGCTTTTAATATGGCATACTGAATATACAAACCAGGTACTCCTGGCTTATGCTAGCTTTTTTCTTAACCATGGGCTTTGACTGATAGCAGTTTCTAGAAGCCCTGCTAAGATGACTTCAAAAAGTGGCAGTTATTTCAATGAAGAAATTATGAAAGCTTTAATGAATTTTATCATATTTAAGTCACTTTATGGTTACATATATGAAGCTTTTTTGAGTCATTTTATCAAGCCATTTTCTTCTAAAGCTGAAATTTAAGCTTTCTATAAAGTCACCCACCAAATTGTTTTATTTGCATATTTAGAGAATTAAAATTTTCAAAATTACATAAGTAGATTTCAATACATCTGTGATCCTAAGATATTTCACCTCCCACTTTGATTTGACATCTTGCTTAGAGCTGATCTGAAAAGCTATGATTTTCTCTATTCTTAAGCATTTTTATTACCTTGTGCTATCAGTCTACTTTATCATTTACAATTGTATTCAGCTCTCTCCTGAATGTGTTAACATTCTTAGATGACACATGTTCCTTGTATCTTTATTAAAAGTAACACACCCCATTTCTCACCCTTCTTCTGTGTCAGTCTTTGCAATAATCTTTGCACATAAAAGGCTTTGGTAACTTCTCACAATGTCCCTATTTACAATTCCCATTGTAGCTCACAGGCCAAACCTGAACAGGTTGGCTTCAGTGTGCATAATCTCTATTTGAGTTGAAGCACTTATACTTGCAAGGGTTAACTATACATTAAACACTACCTAAGCATTTAGAAAGATAATTAGTACCTAAGACAACTACTTCAGGCAAATGACATGAGCCTAACACAGAAACAGGAATCACAACACCTTGAACAACTCTTGAGCAGAACAACTCTTGAACAACTGATGGGCAGAAAAATTAAGGGTAATATTGAACAATGAAGTTTGACGGAGTGAGATTCAGGAAGATATGCTACGTTGAAGTATGCAAAACATGTAAGAAAGATGTGTACAATATGAGGCCCCTAAGTCAATTTCAAGGAGTACTACCTCACTTGATCAGAATAACATCGTTGGAAGAAAACAGTGACCAGAAGACCTAGATTTGACAACACATTCTATCAAACACCTCCAAGACCTAAACTGGTTGATGCTTATGAAAGACCAGAAGAGAACCAAAGTCTACGAAAAATACAAGAATGCTACAGCATGCTACTTAAAGAAAAGCGAGACAAGAAACACCTCCAATTAATAAAACATTCCTTATTTTTAAGAAATCTCATCAAATTCTACCTATCTGAGGCTTGGGGAAGAAGTGGAATAAATCTTATACTACCTAAAACCACAGTACTTTGCATTTCTGAGAACAGAATACTATGATCTCTCTAAGAAGAAAATGTTGTAAGGATAACATCAGATCATTTCAGTGTTAGAATTAAAACTCATCTTTCGAAAGAGAAAAGGCAAAAAACAATGGTCCCTAAAAACCTCACTCACTGTTCTTCACACTAAATGTTTTAATTTAAATGGAACAGATGAAGCAGATTTCTCAAGGTTGTTGTTTTTTTCCCCACATTTTTTCAGGCTCCAGTCCTACAGTTATGTAAAATCTGCACCCATTACAGGATAAGATAAGCCTAAATGAGATACAAATGTTGCATTTTTCTTTGCCCTTATTTGCTAATTTATTATCTCCAAATTCTGTGGATGACCACTGGCACTTCAGTTTCTATTCTTCTTTAGCTCCATGTAACGAATTACATCAATCTATGCTCCATAATACCTCAGTAAAATGCCATTTATATGGACTATAAAATAGGATTGCAGTAATATACTCTATTGGAAGACTTCAGAAATGTCCAACAGACCTCCTTTTTATCGCAGGGGTTAAACGTAACTGACTTTCACAAAGTGTTTCACTGGACTACTATTGGGCAGTAACTGACAAAATATATAGAGCCTTATACAATCAACAGTTCTGTCCACACACTGGGTAGCTATAGCAACTTTTCATTTGCTGGCTGGTCTTTTTTAAGACACAGAATAGTCAAGAGCAATCCCTTGTTTCAACAGGAGGAATGTGCCATGGTTGTGCTAAACAGGGACACATATAACTCAATCAAGTGTCCCACTCTCTAGAAGCCTCTGAACTTCTGTTTGAAGCTTGTCAGCTGCCTTCCACACGGTCAGATAAAAGGGAAGTTAATCTGTGGGAAGCAGCTATGCAGTAAGAAAGGGATGTTCCCTTTTAACTAGTTCTGGAATCAAAAAATAGTACCATTAAAAATTTAAAGCTATTGGGATTATTACTATACAAGTCATGAAAAAGAGAAAGATCATGAAGAAATTTAGGGGAAATGAATCCTAAGCAAGACGCAGAATGCTGTCAAAGTGGGAAACTTAACCAAGCATAAAAATAACAGGGAGAAAAATGTCAGTTTATTCTCTTGTTCTTCTTTAACTACTTAATTTGTTCTCCCTCTAAAACAGAACACCATTTTAATTCTAGCTATGAAATCTTAGACAAGGTTTGCATAGAAGGAAAAAAAAAATCAATTTCTACTCCTTCTTGTCTATTGTGTGATCTTAGACATGCAATTTTAGAGGCTTGTTTCCCATCCCCTAAGAAACCCTGAGCAGTTGAATTTCCTGCATAGACAACTTTTCTTATGTGCAGCCAAAAAAAAAAAATCTACAATAAGGGATAGCTATACCTCAAAAAAATGCATGAGTAGCTTTAATTACATGAAGAAGCAAGAAAATTTAAGGAACTAAAGTATGGTTTAGAGAAATTCACAATATTTGTATTTTTAAAAAGATCGCCTATTCCGATGATCTTGACTTGTTCTTGTCATGACAAGTTGAAAACCTGCAACTAAAGAGGAGGGGATTTCTTTTAGAATAAATGCACATTCTCCCATACAATCCTGGAAATGAAGAGAGTACTTCAGACTTTCCTGAAGTCTGTACTACTCATAATGAACCCCTCAAAGCCAATTAAACCCAGACACAAGTCCCACAGGTTGTGGGTGTTGTTTTTTGTTGGTTTTTTTTTTTCCTTGATCTGTTTTTCTTCATGATTTTATTATCATCAAGTAAGAATAAAAATATTGGTTTATTTAGCATGAATTCTGATACTTAGAAATAACATGCAGCGTTGGTTCATTAGTTTACAAGGTACACAAAGTATGGGGATGTACATGGCATGTCTTGGTTATTCAAGTAGAAAGAAAATTGTATTTCCTTCCTGAAACAGGTTTCAAAGTTTATTTTATTTATTATGCTGTGCCTTAGGATATTGGCCTTTTTCATTCACAACTGATTTGACAAGGACAGAGTTCAAGTGATAATTAGATTCTCTTTTATTGACTTTTGGCTGGTAAGTAACCAACCTAATCTTATTACAATCTGCCCTAACTTTGAGGCCTTTCATGATTAACTACTCTGGACACATTTTTATTGTGTAGTGGCAGAAGTAAATGTGACTCATATTCTGGCACCTAAGTTAGTGTAACAATTCAGTCAGTCCAATACATATGCTGAAACAGTTGCTTTTAGTATGCATACCTTTTGCTGGTACACAAGAAAGTTGACCTGTATTGATGAGTATTCAGGAAGCTTTGGGACAACATCATTCTTCCTTTCTACTGCCTGAGTACGTAAGAGAAGATTCAGATTACACACAAAATCCTAGGACACCCACACACTCCAAAATGTTTAGCTGAAATATTTGATAGTATACACAGCTTACACAGTAAAGATTGGCCTCGTCCTACTTCACCGTGTAACTGTACTATGTAAATGCTGGGTAGAAGGAGAGGAAAGATAAGGCACTGAGAGATACTGAACTCTGTTACACAGGATTCAAACTGACATATTAAAGGAACACAAAACCATATCTGTTTTCTGCATTAGCATCCCACATGGAAGGATACAGCTTCAAATTATAGGAGAGCATGGTTGGACAGACACGTGACTCTACCATTTATTGCAAGAGCATCTGCTGTACCAACCAGCATGAAAAGGTAAAGTCACCATGCCCCATGTGGTAAACCTGTGCCTGCCTCACACCTGCCATGCTCTTGGTCTTGAAACCACAGTCATTATTTAGAAAATGCTTACTATTTTTTTTCTTGGGCTGAAACTGCAATTTAAATTCAGCAAATTATGTTAGCTTATCATGAAATATGAATCTATCACCTTAATCATCAAAAGTTAGCAAAACAAAGTAAGAGGCAACAATCTTTAAGGGGATATTTTCTGAATGTGCATAATCCAAAAAGTTGAAGCCCCTGGCATGCTTCCTCAACTTAAAAAGCGTCTCGGGAAAATAGCATTCTCCATGGTTACAGCATTACAGGCAAACAACAACAAAAAAACCCACAACAGATAAACCCAGAAGAATTAAGAAAAACACTGCTGTGCAAATTCCTGAAGTTAAGAGATCTGTGTCTTTTCAAACCTAGGACACTGAGAAATCATTTCTCATGTAAGTGAACAAAGCAATGGGAATTAACTTTTACAACCCAGTTTCATAACTATTCATATTACAGTTTACTGCCAGAAATTCTGAATTTTTAGAAAAACAGAATATGAATTTAACTAGGGACAGCTGATCAAAATAAATTCTGATCAACTTGAGTTGTGTAAATGATTTAAAAATCATTCCTAGGCATCAAAAAATCCCACACATGTTCAGCTACAATAAACCTTATAAAGCTAGATAGTTTGAGGCCAGAACATGATATAATATCAACTACTAACACTGGTTCATAAAATAAAATGAAATCTAAATAATATTGAGTAGGTATTCAGTGTAGCTTCTAAACAAATTCATTAAGAAAAGAACAAAATTACAAGACTAACCAAAATAAAAAGATGACAATATAGAAATACGATTTCATTTCCAGAGTCAGTTAAACACAGCCTTTAGAAATAAAAAACCCTAAATAACCCTGGTGTTTTCATTAGAGCCAAGATGCATACCTAGAAACCAGATAATATGAAAGCATTTTAAATCTTTAAATGAAAATGGGTAAGGAAACTCTCTTTAAAATAGCCCCTATGAAAATATCTAGTATCATCCCCACCAGATATACTACGATATTTACACACATACTATATCCCGTTTACCGCACGTAACCTCCATTTTGAAGCTCTTAATACGAAGGAAATTTATCATGTGCAAACAAGGAAGAGAATCATAGTCTGGTTTGGGTTGGAAGTGACCTTAAAGATCACCCAGTTCCAACCCCCCTGCCACGGCCAGGGACACCTTCCACTAGACAAGGTTGCTCAAAGCCCCGTCCAACCTGGCCTTGAATACCACCAGGGATGGGGTAGCCACAACTTCTCTTGGCAACCTGTGTCAGTGTCTCACCACCCTCACAGGGAAGAACCTCTTTGTAGTACCTAATCTAAATCTACCCTCTCTCTGAGAGGAGAATGAGCATTCTCCTCTCAGCAAACTTAGGTATGATGTCTCAGCCTTTAAAGACCTTGTGTTTTAGGAGTAACACAGAAGCAAGGTTCATTTAAACTTTCCAGCTGAGAATATGTCTCCCTTCTTGGCCATAAAACTAAGTACTCTTAGATGGAAGGAGTTAAGTAATGAATTAGATCCATAATAAAATAAAAAATATTGACCACTGTGGAAAAACACAGTACAGAAGAGTAACACTTTCTCTTCATTACACCTATCTTTCTTCCCCACACTATGAAGTCTGTCTGTCAGTGCTATAGAGGTAGGATTTACTCTCTAATCCCATTTTACTCTGAAGAATTACCCAATGCCACCCTGTGACATATACTTTTTATATCCTCTCTTCCCACAGAGGGCTGAAAAATACTTGCTAAGATCCAAGATCAAGCTGCTATCCACAATAAGGCAGCAGAAGCATTTACTTTGTATACTCCATGAACGACTATATTACGTCTTTTACAGAGGGGTAAAGATAGTGCTATTCACCACATTTAAATGACTGGATTGAGACATGACATTTTAAACATGTCTATACAAAATTTTACATTTTATCTCTTTAATGATTTTTAACTCCTCTATGAACACTCTAAAAATGTCTGCTGGTTTTATGTAGTTTAATCCTGGTCTAATTTGCAATGTATTGCTATGGAGATACTTTGGTAAGTGGAATCTCTATGCAATTACTGTCAAAATAATGAATTGCATGGGTGTTGGATTTTTTTTTTTTTAATCAGTCACATCTTATTGTTAGTTTTTACCACCCTTCAGTGTGTAAACTAGAAAATCAATATATAAAGTGTAATTGCAAGTACAATTTAATGTAAGTAATGTAAGTACAGCTGATTTCCTTTATTAGAAGACTCAACAACAGGCCACGGAATCAGAAACTAGAAGAGGAGCTAGGAAATATCCAACATGAGGTATTCATTTGGCTAGGGAATCTGAAAGGAGCAGAGGTCAGTGCGGGATTTGAAAAATACGTTTTAGCAGAACATGCCTGTAGCTACACAACAAGCACAACATATGAAAAGAATCAATGTTATCTTCATCCATAATTTTCAGAGCTTGATGCCCTAATTTAGGTTTGCAGATCCTTACTCATTCACCAAGTATATAAATTGATTTTAAAATATGAAGCACTCCCAGTATCCACTGCCATCAATACTACCAGAGGGTTCACTAACCAAACCCTATACCTATTTCTTGATACAAATATTTCAGTGCTTACATACAGGCTCAGGACTTTAGAAACTAAGTTTGAAAATTCCATGTTTTCCTTCAGTTTTTGCAACACAGTATGTTCTCAGTTACATGAATATTTCATTTTGCTTTTATTCATGCAGTTACATTATTTTGAATATCCAACTTATTTCTGACTATTATGGGTAACAGTTGTGTTTCCTCATTAGCAAAGCATACGAAGAAAACTTACAAACTAAAAGCAAATAACCCCTCATCCAAGCCTTGCCTATATGTAGACTAAACAGCAAGTTTTAGCAGAAATATGTAAAACCAAATCTAAAATATAAATGTGGGTGTGTTAAAAGAGAAATGCCAAATTTACAAGCCAACATTATACTTCATGTGAGGAGAATTTAAAAGGGAACATTGTGAGGCCAGACCTACGCTCTGCATTCTCACAATCTAACAATTACCAATAGCCATAAACAAATTAAATCTGGGATCTTTTTTTTACTTCAAAAATGGGAATAGTTTCCCCAGCCTTTTTAATGGCACAGAGCTTGACAGCATGGAACTGAAGAGGTCTCGCTTCTCCACAGTATGAGAGAGTTCAGATGAATCAACTGCCAACTGAATTTAAGGTATTCTATGGCTGACATATAGCTGATACTCGCAATTCAAGAATATTGGCATATGTGCTGCAGCTCTAATGTTAATATGAGTAAATCCTAAGGGAATATCAATACCAAGGATGTACCTACATGCTTCCTTGCTTTTAAATCTACTCCTCCAGGTTATCTCCACATAAAATAAATACCTGCTGCATGTTTGTATCTGCTCACCCACACTGGTCTATGGATTTATTTATTACGGAGTTTTTATTTATACAAATAGACTGTGATACCCACTTGGCTGCTCAGCAGTAGGGGTACCAGCAGTGACATTCAGGATTTTGAAACTATTCCGTAGCACTCTGCGGCTCTTCAGGTCTTCCTTTTACTTGAATTAACACCTGTGTGACATTCGAGAGGCTCACCCAGATGAGCTCTTAGCCCTTTTTTTTTACAATGTCTCTTCTACTGCTTCAGTACTCTGGTCATCTGTTCCAAACAGTGGTGGAAGGCATCACCTCATCACACTACTGTCTGGACATCAGAGCTTGTAGTCAATGTAGAGGGTGATTTTGGTGTAAATGTGCCTTTAATGTTTTAAGCTAAATTTTTAACTATCTGTGAGCTAAGCTTGGTTTAGCACACAGAGCTGGCACTTTGATATCCAATTACCAGAAACATTCTCAAATACCTGCTACCTGTAGATTGAAATCTGGAGTCAGGTTTCAAAATCTGTCTTTAAAAGCATAAAGTAGAACAACTTTTAAGATCCATGGATTATGGTGACTTACCAAAATGTTTTCATTTATGTAACAGCCAACTTCTAACTCTGACATAAGCTTTGCTATACAAAAATAGAATTATTCCTGCATTCGAAGACATCCTGCCTTGAAGATTTCAGTGAAATGGCAGCGTGCCTTTGGAAAGCAGCTGTGATAAAGCGGTTAAGGCTGTGTGGGTGTTGGTGATAGGGCTGTTAAGGTTACATGGGTGCCCTGAGTGTACATTTTCATATCACAATACAGCTGACCTAATTTTAGAAAAGACAGAAATAGCTGAAACTTCATGTAGCTAAGTAAGGCACAAGTCTTGCCATATGTAACAGGCTTGATTTGATTCACTGAGTAACTCTTCTAAATTACTACATTACTACATACCTCCCTTAAAACTATAAATTCCAGAATATTCAGTATCACTTATTGTCAACTGTATTTCATAACAAATGAACAACATACTGGCTCTGTTGTGAGTGGGCAGTAACAAGACACCGTGAAAAGAAAACATTTGATCATCATGTGGATTATAATTATAATCATATTGAGTACCACAAGATAGTAACAGAATATCACTCACATTATTATAATCAATATTTAGAATGGAATAACTGGTAATTCTTTAAGATAAATGTGTTACTATAATGTTAGAGACACACTAGATGTGAGAAGTTACTACACAAAACAACTAAAAATGAACGTAGCTGATTTTTCATTGTTTTTCCTTTTTAATGCAGTCTATATTTAAGATTCAGAGAACATGCAAGATAGAAAAGACTTGTGAGGCAGTTGCAAATAATAAAAAAAACAAACAACCTTTCAACATTTTCTATTAGGTTTTCCAGTTTGCTAATGTAGCTCTCCTTCTGAATACAATCGTTCTGTAAAATTTCCACATCTATGTCAGCACCTGAACCATTTAACTGAATACCTTTATAACCTTAATACTTTTAACTGAAGAAATTATATGTAAAGATTTCATTTGCCCTCAATACCTCAACTTCTCTGTCCATCAACACAAAACACATATACAAGACTCTTGAAATCAAAGTCTAAAGAAAGGTATATTTTTCTCCAAGGTAATTGTCAGGAGGAAGTTCCAAAAAAGAACAGAACTATGATTCTGAGTATTTTTTTTTTTTATTGACTGGAATGCTAAAAGCACTAGTTAAATGCAAATTTGTTGTACTTTACTTATAAATAAAATTACAGTCACTCCAGTGACGCTGAGGGTAAATGATAACAAAGCAAACGTTTCATACTGTGCATACTCCATCTTTTATATAGAAGCACTTGGTACTGGTTTTTCACATAATAAATGTTACATGGAAACTGATGAGAGGAAGCCCATCTAGAAGTCTCTTCTGCCCACAGAAACGTGCAAACTGCAACTGCTTCTAGTTTATATGCACTTTCCTAGTTTTCACATATATGCAGTGAGCATTCATGTAACTAAAGCTAAATATTTATTGGAATAAAACTCCCTCCTCTGTCAGGAGATGGAAGCAGAGACAAGCTACAAAGGAGGAGTTTGAAAATACTGCCTGGGCATGCAGGGATGATTAGGGAAGTCCAAAGCTGAACTAGAGGTGAGATCTGCAACAGACATTGAACAGAACAAAAAGACAACTACATTACTAGGAAAAAAGAGAACAAGGAAAACAGTGGTTGAATAGGGTTGGTGATTTAATGAGAACAGATAGAGATACATGTTGAGGTACCTGGTGCCTTCTCTGCCTCAGCCTGAAGGTGAACTTACAAGGTCTTCCAGACCTTTGTTCCCAGAGGGAGGTTTTGGAAAGGAAATACTAGCAGTGAAGGAGGACCGAGTCAATCATTACAGGAGAGAAATCTCAACCCACTCGTGTGACATTACGGGTTTCACCTAAGCACGCTGAGATCTGCCTTATGTCCAGATCCAAAAGGATAGCTGGAGAGTGGATTGCAACATAATAGGAAAGAAAAAGGGTAAATACAATTCTTGGGTTTGTCTCAGTCAGCAGGTGGGGGAAAGGAATGTCTCGGACCTATCAGCATGTTTCAGCCCTTTTAATTTCTGGTTCAGAGGACTTGGATGAGATACCCTTGTCTTCCAAAAGCACAGCTTCCATGGCAGTGTACTGGAAAAGCAGGCTCTCCTTCCACATTTGAGGGAACGCAGCCCTGTCATACTGCAGATGTGAGCAGTCCCGATATTCACCCGTGCTCCTCTGTGAGCAGGGAATGAGAGGCCTACAGAGGGGCACTCTGGGTGGCAGCTGGGAGGAAGCATGGAAAACTGACATGACCTCAGAGATGTGCCCTCAGCACAGGGAAAGGAGATGTACCATCACAGAACTGAATAAGCCTTTGCACTTTCTAAATCTCTAGATAAAGCATTCTCATTCATCTGAGAATCCACTGTGCCTCTGTCTGTAGTAGAATCGAGATTAAATTTAAGAAGAATTTATAAGTCTTCTGAAATTTTCACACTTACTAATATTCAAAAGGTTTGCATCAGTGATCTAGGGGAAGGGAGGTGGTAAAGGGGGGTGGTGAAGGGAGAGAAGAAGGGAAGGGGAAAAGAGGAAGGGAGGAAGAGAGATTTACCTAATTATTAGACACATGTTTTAAACACTAACATGACACAGGCACTATAAAGTATGAGCATTGAACAAAGAAATACGGCCTACAAACCATCAGGAGGGTATTCAGGAAGGTATTTGGGCTTAGGCTCTAGTCCTTGTTTTCCTATGTGACTAA